>NC_143409.1:13144772-13296287 GCF_052110815.1 Crocodylus siamensis | reverse complement strand
TAACCACAAGCTCCTTGAGATGAATTTGCCACTAACTACCAGAAACCTCATCCCAGACTCTATTCTATTCTATTCTAAATAGGTTTTTATACCAGGCTTATCACTATAGTATCTGAGTGCCTTCTAGTTGTGTATTAAGCAATATGACTAACATCTGATAACTGTTCTCATATCCTCTCCCAAGGGCAATGTGCACACAGTAGATTTTTAATTTTAATGTATACATGTTGCAATCCAAGGTAGAAAAACAAGGTCAAAGGAATGCAACTTGCACGCAGAGTAAACAGTGGTGGGGTTTGTGGTGGGAACACATGATGAGGTCTGTCTGAGAGACAGACTGAAGATCAAAGATGGCAGAATCTCTTTAATTAATAAAACAGGAAAAGTCCCCCTAACCACCCGACCTTACATCTCCACTCAAACTATCAACCAACCCCAAACCAAAACAAACCTGAACTTTTGCCCTTAATTTCAACAGATCTCAAAATGATTGCCTGTCTTTGTTCCCCTGAAAAGTGAATCAGAAAACTCATTGAACCTTATTTCTGTGTGCAGGAGTGGATTTTTTTTTTGGGGGGGGGGGTGGGGGAGGGAAGAGCGGGTCGTTGTATATCTGCCAATCATGCTTGTTAACAAAAAGTGCCATGGAAGAGACTATTTTTATAAATTCCCTGATCTTGTCAAAATTACAACCTACGAGAAATTCCACAAAGAATGCTGGTCTCATGTAACTTCCAAGCAGTGTTAGGTGCCCTTTAGGTAAATGTCTCAATATCATCTTCATACGTTCTCAAGATTGCTTTTCACTAATCGTAATGGGTGAAATTTAGAGGTTTAGCACAAAAGAAGTAAACTGAGCGCAGGAGTGAAGTGCCACTTACATCCTCCTTCAATTTTCAGAAAAGTCTTAAGTAGAACATCCATCATGAATGTTCCCTCAGCCCACGAGTGAAGGTTTCCCATTAAGTAAACGAAAAAGAAAAGCAACTTGTGTTCTGCAGGCCTGTCAAGATGGCCTTATACCATGAGAAGTCAGTGGTATTCATTGGCAATGCCACTACTACTTATTAATAAACTATATATTCAATTTCTTAATCCCTGCATTCCCTGGTGTTGAGAGGAAAAACTTACATTTAGGCTTTCAAGTTTTGCAGGTATCCCCGCCCCCCCTCCCCCCCCGATCTTGTGATCTTGTGTGTGTATAATATGGCATATATTATGGCTTTTTATGAAGCTAGCATAATTTTTATTATTGTTTAAATAAAAAAAAAAAGTTCACACCTATAAAAATTGAAATATTCCCTTCATGAGAATGAGTCTCCAGGATGCAATGCCTGCTCCCAACAGAAATGATTCTTTTAGAAGGAAAAAAAAGGTAAAATCTGTGTATTTTCTGAGTCTGTCTTACAAAGAAATCTGTGCTCAGATTTCCACTTCAGCTGCATTTGTCAATCTTAACATAAAATCCCAATTACATTTCCCTCCGTAGTCTTGTGATTAAAAAAAAATTAGAATATAAACATTCACTAAAACTGCTAAAATTATCCTAACACAATCACAAACACAAGGTTATTCTGAGTTAATGCAGCGGCAACAGAAAGTGACAGAGAACTACAAAAGTATTCATTTAATCAAAATGGGCCACGTATTTGGATAGATGGAACTAATTAGAGCACAGCTTGCATAGCGGTGAAACAATCATTTCATAGAGAACTACCCTGGGCATTTAACGTCACCCTTTGATTTACAGCTGCCTTTGCTAAAAGGCCAGCTCTTGCTCAGTGAGTATTTAGGTGGAAAGAAGCATGTATTTCTTTACTCTAGAGAAAAGTTAGCCTTGCACTTAAGGAACTGAACTGGTGTTTAAGAATTGTGTGTTGAGTTTCTGTCACAGTCCCTTCAGGTAAGTCACTTTATTTCTCCGCTTCAGTTCCCATGAACATGAAGATAATGATATTTTCAGTTGCCCTTTGTCTGTTCTGTCTTTGGGTGGTTAGTTCTTGGGGCAGCAAAGTTTCTTCCTCTGCGTTTGTCCAGTGCCTTGCAAAATGGGGCTTTGTCTCAATATGACCCACCCTGGCGATCTTCAAAAAGCGTCTTGACACCTACCTTGCTGGGGTCATTTGATCCCACCAGTCTTTCCTGCCCAAGTGCAGAGGGATTGGACCCGATGATCTATAAGGTCCCTTCCAGCTCCTAACAACTATGAAACTAGGAGATCAGGTAAGAATAAGTACTGGGCTTGCAAATGTCAGGCACAGAAAGAATAGACTAACGGATTAGGAGCCATGGCAGGGCCAGGCCTAGGGACCCAGCTCCAACGGGATGGCAGTTTTGAATGTGTATCTCTTTTTAAAAGGTTATAGCACTCCTTTGAACTTGCCTGAGGCAGTGGCATTTGCTCGAACATGCAAACAATCTGAAATGATGGCATTAAGAGGGGTGTGGTAATTCCCAGACCTACTGCTTTGGAGACTCACTGATGCCAGCCCAGAGGAGGGGTATGTGTGCAGGCAGAATGAAAGAGTGATTATGGGCCAGACCCACTCATCCTAGCAGATAACCAACCTGGGTTTTAGGGTAACTATCCTTCATACGCTTGTGGTTACCTCTCTGGGGAAAGCCCTACCCTCAGCCCTACTGCTCCTCATGACAGGAGGGACCAAGGGAGTCCATTCTAGGTGCTTTGAGGGCCCACTGCCTTTGCTTTGCCTCTTTTGGGGTTGATACTTCTGCCACTGCCACCCGAAGAAGTGGACTGGGAACAGAGCCATGGGTGGCCTTCTGTCATGGTGTGTCTATGGTCCTAGACCCACTCCATCTAGCATAATGGAGGACAAAGACTTCCTTCAGCAAACAGAGATTTCAGTACAGAAGATAGCAAATGCCCAGCTAATTTTCATAATCCTGCCAGAGACTGTCATGTAAGTCCTGAGCTGAAGAAATGAGGAGCAGGCAGGCCTCCCACAGACATCAATAGTAGCAAGAGGTGCTCTGTGGCACAGATGATTAGCTGCTAGGTCATATTTCAAAGTGAAACATCGTGATTCTCATAGTAATGAAAACGCAGCTGCATTAAAGGGTCAGGGGAAGAGACCATGCAGCCTATGGAAAAGAAAACACCTTTTGACAACCAAAATGAGGTCAGCTGACAAGTTTTGCAAGAGTTTCTATGCCCAGCTTCCCTTCTGACTCTGAACTGTCCCTCTGGTCGGTCTGTTTATAATGCATACTCCAAAGGCTAGATGCCAAGCTAGAGGTTATAAAGTATCAAACTTTGGGCTTTCTGATCCCGCTGGAATTCAGATCTCATTCATCTGGAGAAACTTAATTGTTTGGGCATTAGCTTTTGTATTTACTTTTTTTTTCCCCTAGGTTTTCCTTTCTTTCTTTCATGGCACCAAACCTAAGTGACATCTGCTTCTCTCATGGTAGCTTCTGTCCAACAGCAACTGAAATATCAGGAAGGGACCAGATTGTGAATTCGTTTCACCCATAAATCGTGCCCCAAGGCATTGACAAAGCTCAGGAAAATCATAAACACCAACCCAATTAGTTGAAATACAAATGCCAGAGCTCGCATATACACTCACAGGAATGTATATAACCTTTGGAGAGGGCTTTTGTACTCCTTGCCCAGAGCCGAGACCTGTGCTCAGTTCCCTTTATCATATCAAATCATTGCAATGTGGGTTGTGTTGTTATGCTGTTCCTGTCTCGGTGCCATGTCTGCTACTGTCTCTCGTGGCTGTAGCACTGAGTCTCTACAGAGCTATAGCTGTTGCTAGGGGAGAAGCCAAATTCTGGTGGTGAAGGGCAAGCTTTCACAGACTCCCTCCTGTTCTGTATGGCCAACCTGATGATAAACTGTGTCAAATTTAATGGTGCATGGTACAAGCAATTCACTATCAAGGAGAAAACCACCTCAGAAGCAAGATGGGTTATCGGCTTAGCTAAGAAAGCACCCTATGAAGAAAGCAGTTCCAGAAATCTATATTTCAGATGTCTCCTTAAGCCTAAAACTTTGTTTGAAAACTTCATGCCTCTCTCCAGCAGCAGGCCGGCAAAACCCACTAAGATCAGATCAAATCAGATCAGAGATCAGTCTAGATGAAAAAATAATAGACTCATTGTATAAGAAATGCTGTACGCACGTAAGATACAGGAAAGGTGCTATCATTATGCTGCTTTATCCTACAAGGATTCAAAGCTGATATTACCTGGCTATTTTCTCATGGCTTTTATATTTTCCATCGATCCGCCTTTGGACTTCTCCAAAATATGAAGGAACTTAAAAACAATAAATTCACTGTACATAGAACCCTTGCAGCTTCAAGGAGCTTTACAAGACATAACACAGGCGTTCAGCAATGTAAATTAGTAAACTCTTTGAAGTAATGGAATGAGGATGATTTGCCCTGATTGAGAATCTGACTCCATGTCTATACCGTATCCCTCTGCAGCCACTTCTGGGGAGGAATGCAATGGTTCTTTAAAAGTCTGGATTTAACAGTTTGGGACAGGGAGTGAAGAATTACATATGCACAGTATTCCCTGCAAGGATTTCTGGCAAGGACACCAGGGCCCTCACCTTTATAACACTCAGTGTATTCCTTGGTCTGATGATGGGTCCAGGATCTCTCTCAGGCAGCCCAAATTTATGGACTAATGGAGCTCTAAGGGGATACATCCACTGGCACTGCTGGCTACCTTCTCATGCTGTGGGTGTGTAAGTGCTCAGACCGTCTAGTTGATCTATTTGTTTCTGAGACTCCTAGACTATCCCCATGCCCATAAAACACTCAAGTAACTTGTCTCCATCATATGGAAGCTGAGTCCACTGAAATAGTGACACAGAAAATAGTTCATCCAAAGGTGCATAGGGAGATGGAAGTGGAGCCCGGACTATAGAAGCCAATCTAAGACCTCCAGACATCTGCTTTAAATACTAGACAACACAGTCTCCTTCTATTCTCAAGCTGTCTTGGGCATTTAAAAGCAGTTGCATTTCCTGAGGGCCACAGAAACACAGCCAGAGAAGAGCAAAAAAGCCAGCAGTCTTAGGTAAGATAAAAGCTTTCCAAATGACCCATCCCTTCAACATCTTCTCCATGCTTTGCTCTTCTCAGAAGCCATACCTTTCCCCCATCCTATTCCCTGTGGTCAGGGAACATAGAGTATTTCTCTCCTTCTAAAAGGGTCTCCTTTGAAAAGGATCAATTCACCCCTGTTCAAATACAAACCTATCCATTTCCTTTGATGGTGACAATAGATCTTGATATTTTGACTGCACTGGGAAGTGTCCCCTGATATCAAGCATTTATTAGTACAATATGTATTTTGGAAGATAAATAAAAAAATAATTGCTCAAAACAAGAAAGGCAAATGATGGGCAAATGGGAGGCAGGGGGGAAAGTAAAATAATAAAAAAAAACCCTTCTCATTTAACCTGACAGGATTTTAATCACTTTCCCTGCATGTGGTGCCCAAGAGCCCTTGGAAGGCTTCCTGCCTCCTGAAAGAGACTCAATTGGCACCTACTACATAAAGTAGTTGATTCTTTCACCATAACATTAAGCATCCTTACTAGAAATAAATTATAAAGTTCAGTACTGATTTCATATTTAATTTGGCATTTGAAGCCATTAAACACATATAATCTTTCATTCTCCCCACAAATTGGTGTCTGGGCCCTGAAGGCAGCATCTGTAGTGAGCTAAAATGGAGTGGTGTGTGGAGTTTCTGGGGGGAAAATGTTACAAGGATGCATTAGGTGGAATGATTTATAAAACATATAGTTTATATAATGTCCATTATACAAAGGGGAAAATTGAACTGCTCATGGCTAAAGTCTGCTTTAAAGAATTAATTATGCTGAGGGTAGTTGCCAGAGGAGACCCACTGAGGTTAATATATTTCTCCTTTCAGCTGTGTAGGCCAGCTTTCCAAGCCTCCTCAGGTCCCAAGTGGAATGATATGACCAAATTCAGCCCTGTTCCTGTCAAATGGGCTTCATGAGTATCAATGCAAGCCAAGTGCTCAGGAAGGGCACAGGAGCATTACAATGCAAACTTACCAGTGACCCAAGAAAAAAGCATCCCCTGCCACCAAAACAATAAATGTACTTCCTAAGCGGACAAACACTTGACTGGAAGGCTAGGGACAAAAGTTACACATATACCAGTTTAAGTGATCAGAAACTGGTTTAAACCTGTAACACCAGAACATAAGTTCGGTGCACATAAACCAGTTTCAAAATGGCCAAAACTGGTTTAAGATAAAGCTAGTTAAATGTAGTATCAGACTTTATTAATTTGGTTTAAGCTGGTTTATGGAACTTCTGTCCCATAGCCCTGCCTGGTTTAAGTTTAATCAGAATCCCCCAGGATCCCAGCATGCTTTTCAGCCCTGGGCTGGGCTGTCTGCTCCCGAGAGTAGGGCTGGTCCCGCCCCTCCCTGTCCTAGCCAGAGCTCCAGCTGGCTGAGAAAGAGGTGGGGGTCTGCCTGATTTCCCCCTGCTCCACCCTCCACTCGCTCACTGCTCAAGCAAGGACCCCCCTCTCACACAGCAGGGACCCCAGCTGGCATTTGGCCACCCCACCCCCATGCTAGCTAATGCTGACAGGTGTCTGTGTGTGTGTCTCCAATTGCAGTGAACAAAGGCAGACAGAACAGCGTCCGCTTAGGGTTTTTTGGAACCAATCAGCAGGTCAAATGGGAATGTCCCTCCCTTCTTCCTTACAAATGCCTTGGAAGAGGTTGAAATAATGAGAGAGGCTTTGGTTTCTTGATGGGCTGATAAGCTTTGTGTTCTGATAAGCTACCTGCTGGCCTGCTTGCTTCAAAGGCCACAATCTGTCAGTGTTCAAGAGGGGACAGAAAGAAGTGTGAGAAATGACCTGGTTTGCAGTGAATGCAGTGCTTGTCCATTTGCTGCACACAATATGAAGAAGTAGGGAGAGGGAGATTGAAAAGTTCGGTATCACCAACAGATGCATGCAGTCAACACAAGCAGTCTTCCCTTCCCCCCTACCCCCTTTGCCTCAGAGTGCTAGCCAGGGGCCAGGGTCTGGCAACATGCCCTGCCCCTTGATCAATGGACTGGGAAAAGCCTGGTGAGAGCTGCTTCCGCTACAGGCATACCCTAGCTGGGGACTGTGGAGGCCAGGGTGAGGGTTTAAATACCTCCCTAATCAAAGTGACCTGCTGAGGCCTGGCCATGCCCCCCACCGCCCAGCTCAGCACTGTCAAAGGAAAGGGAGGGCTCACTCTAGCACCTCCTGACTTCTAGCCTGAGCCACTGCATGTGCCTGCATTTCCTGATTCAAAAATGAATGTCTATGCACATGCATATCAGTTCAATCTCTGCAGGTTAGACTAACAAGAAAAGATTGAATTCAGGCTTGGTCTTTTTGAATGTCTGTCCCTAGCTGAATGGTTTAGTTGGGGATGAATTAGCCTTTAGCAGAGGGCTGGACTAGACCTTGTGAGGTCCCTTCCAACCCTACTTTCCTATGACCCTCTGGTTCCTTCTATCAGATCCTGTAAAATGAAGTTATGCAGCTAGGAAAGGGGAGGATTTCTAAGATGCCTAGTTCACAACTGTGTTACATTATCATGAAATAAAGGTAACTAGCACAGTAAGTCGACTGCCACCACCCGCAGGGACACCAGAGAACAGGACATTGGCCACAAACTAATGTGACAGTCCACTGGGTAGCAACACAATGACAGCAAGTGAAGCTGAAGAGTGACAATCCAGATATGGTGCTAGTGCACAGATGATGTTTGGAAAGCATGTGTACTCAGATGTCTTGCATTCCTGCAGAACCATGGGATAGGTAGGAATGTCAGCACAGATGTTCATATGAAACACACCTCTTCAAAATGCCCAGTTGAACAGTCCCAAGTCAATCTGGGCAAGATTCACAAAATCGATGTGTTTTACATACCAGAATCAGTGGGATAGGGCACCCAAGTGACTGAAGGCAATTTAGCCGAAGGTGTGTTGAAGAAGAGCTGAAAGGACTGCCAAGACCTGAATTTCCCTTGCTGCTGTGGATGGCCACTAACTAAACAGAAACAAATTCTTTTCACCTACTGGTGAATCTATAACAATCGGACAAGGACCAGATATTCCTAAATTCAAGTCTGTGCAGGTAACCATGCCATGAGCAGATGTATCATTTTATTCTCTAAAATGTAGTTGCAAGTGCAAAGACTGGCAAACGTGCATGTTCAAACAGAGAGAAGAGGAGAAGCAGCATTAAGTACAGCCCTCTCTGTCATTCTCCACCTTTTTTCCCTCTCCTGTTTTTCCCTCCCCTCTGCTCACCTTTTGCTTGTTCACTACTTCCCTCTTTCTCTTATTTTCTCTTCCCCCTTGTTTCCTTTCACACTCTATCTGTTCCCTTCTTTCGTATTCTTTGCACTATCTCATGCACACCTGGCTTGCTTTCCACTTCTAACCTTAGGACCTTAACACTAAACACTGAGTTCTTTATTCCAATGTGGTTTCAAGTCTCAATTAACTTGGGGATACTTTCATTTGTAACAGAGTGGCTCTGAGGTCTCTCTATTATGGATGAAGCTCTGCATGATTACAGACACCTGTGGCAGGCTTTTCACCTACACTAATGTAAGAAGCTCCCTGCTAGACCATCAGTGTTGTGTCCATCAGGAATGAACAGCTTGGATCCCGGTGATAAACTGCTGTTTTTGCTAGAGCTGTTACCATCTCTTAAATGTTTAACAACACAATAGTACACATGTTTAGTAACTCTGCTTGGTTACTTTTATTGTGGATGAAGTACCATTCAGTTTCTTAGGTCTGTGTGTCAAATATTCATAAGTGGTAAGCTATTTGAAATATCTATCTGTAGTATTTATTTATAGAACTTATTTATCAACAGCATCAATCCTGGGGAGCTTTGCTGCGATATTATCTATTGCCTTATCCATTTTTCCACCGTCTCTCTCTATCCTACAGCATCCTTCTCTCCGAGACGATGTCCAAAGGATCTGTCCACGTGTGCTCATGGTATCTATCTCTTTAATTATATCAATATATCCACACAATCTAATGCTCTACGTCTATCTAAAGCACTTACCATATATTGCCACGCTATCTCTTTATCTCTATCTATTCAACAGTGTCTCACACACCACAGCATCTCTCTATCCTTACAGTCTTTCTCTGTCACACACAACACAACTGTATAGCCAGGGATTTTGGACCCCAAAAGAAAGCACTTTGCTCTTATCTTATGTCTCCTGTTCCACAAAGTCACCAATTAATTTCTCTCACTTGTTGGAAAGAAGAGGCATGAGAAATGAACTCTGACAGGGCACAAGCATCTTAGGGTAAAAGGCTGTTTCCAAGACTGGATTGCCTCTGGTTGCATTGCACAGCAGGAACATAGGCACAAAAGGGGCCTCACAAGTCATCAAGACCAGACCTCCCTTCTTTCAGTATTTCTGGTCAAATCTAGAACACATATCATTACACTCGGCAATGCAGGAAGAAGCTTGACAACATGCACACACTTGCATGACAGGAAAAGACAGGGCTCCCTCTGGGAAGAGCATCTTTTGGCTGGCTAATGTACATGTGCAAACAGAAAAGATGCAGCAGTCAGTCCAGCCTCTCTGTTATTCTCCACCTTTTTCTCCTTCTCCTGTTTTTTCTCTCTTCTTACCTTTTGCTCTTTCACTGCTTCCCTCTTTTTCTTCTCTCCCCCTTGTTTCCTTTCACTCTCTGTCTGTCCTTTCCCTTCTTCTACATTCTTTGCACTTACAGAATAAGTTAAGATGCCTCCTTTTTAAAAATTCACTGCCAAATAAATATTAAAGTGGGGAAAAATCCATTTATCTCTTTATAATTTACTGTGATCAGCAACACAAGCCCGAGCACAACAATGTGGGGTTAAATAGTCTTTGTAGTTTACCCACTTCACAGGCTTCTGAAGGACTCAACAACCTTCAGTCCTTAAAGAGCCTCTGACTGGGTAGAAATTGCTTCCCCTGCCATGAGCAACAATCTGATTGGCATGGGGAGGGATGTACTTTCAGGGGTGGGAGAGGAAGGACAATGAAAATTGCAACCTCTTTTTGTTTTCCTCTCTCTCGTTCTCATACGGATGAATCATGACTAAAAATACATCAAAGATGTTACGATCACCTGGAACTGATCAGAGACTGTTAAAAAATGTGAAGGGCTAAGGAAAGAAAAATACAGAAATCTATAATGAAAAACGGAGGGAGAGAAAGTCTTCATCATGCTGGGTTTGCTCTTGAAGCAAAGATCCATGCTATAGGGCTAGGTAATTTGCAGTCCAACATGGTAAGATGGAAGCATAAAACATTTATTAACCAATCCCTCATGACCAACTTCAATGTTTTATGATCATGTCCAGTTCTTTTCCCGGTCTAGTCCTTCTGGAGGCCATGGAAGAAGAAGTAAGACAGTCGGAGGGTGAGAGAGTACAAGTTAAATAATATTGAAAAAGAAGGGCAAATGCTGCTTCAAGAGAAGACAGTGGAGCCTGCCATCACTGTGTGGACTCGAGTGGGAACAGGATTTGGCCTGGGTTACAACAGTTTTGGTGACAGTGGTGCCTGGAAGTAGTATGCACATGGCAGCTCACAGACCCAAAATATATATGAGAAATATGGACTGCTTTCCAGAGTGTGTTCTCCACTTCTTTGTTGTGTAGCTCAAACTAGGGGGTTATGCCCCTCACAGCCCATAGGGTCCCAGGGATGGGGCTTACCACATGATGGTCAACATAAATCTTCCTATGCTTCATCCAATCCTTTTTCCCCTGTGGTTCCCCCTAGAAGTATTCCACTCAGCTACACCTTCAACAAGCCATCTCTCTTTTGTGGGCACTGTTAATTAGGCCTGTACAAAGAAGCTAGGATTTGGATTTGGATTCAGCTGATTCGGGGAGAGTGATTCGATTTGGTGATTCGAATCACTGTCCCAAATTGATTAGGTTGAATCTCCGAATTGAACAGGCTTCATCCCCTGCCCGCTCTCCCAGCCCCAGCAATGCCTGCCCGGCCTAGCCCAGCTCCCAGCACTTGGAACCCCCTCCCCACCCCCGACTCAGCAGGTCCTGCTGGGTGGGGGGGGGGGCAATCTCTGCTGCCTCCCACTACTCCACGCTGTGTGTGGGGCTCTACCATAAGTCCCCGACCTCTTCCCTCTCCCCCTCCCCCCCCCCACATCTGCCCTGCTTGCACCAGCTCCAGCCCTTTAAGAAAAAAACAAACAAAAAAAGCCCCCGCTTACCAGTTCCTGCCTGGCGGGGGGCGATCCCCACTGTTCCCCACTGGCCCGCACTGCATGGGGAGCTCTGCATGAGCCCCCAGAAACCCCAAGGCCACTGCAGGAACCAGTGAGTTCAGGGCTTTTTTGTGTGGGAGGGTTTCTTAAAGAGCAGGGCAGCCATGGGGGTGCAGGGGAGCAAGGGGGAAGAGTCAGGGGCTCATGGCAGGGATTGCCCCCCCTCCCCAGCAGCACCTGGTGAGTTGGGACTTTTTTTTAAAGTACCAGGAGCTTAGCTGGGTGGGGCGGCCATAGTGGGGGTGGGGGAGCAGGCAGGGGATGGGTCCTGGCAGGGGTCCCACCATGGTCCCCTCCCTGCACCTCCCTCCCCCATCCCCTACTGACCAGCGCAGAGTCTGAGTCTAGCTCTCTGCTGCAGCGGGCAGAAATGGCCCGAATCGGTGAAGCTCTCCGTGTCTTTTCCAAATTGATTCAGAGAGCTTCGAATCAATTTTGACCTTTTAATTGGTCCCCTGATTCAATTCAGATTTGGAGATTCAGCCACCGAATTGGGCCACATCTCCTCTGAATCGAATCAGCACCGGAAGCTTTGCCCAGCCCTACTGTTAATGTATTTCAGGTTAGCCACCAGCCCTCCATTTACAGTTGCTGTCACTTAGTTAGGCCCTACTGTTTATTTCACTTATCCTTTCCTCGTGGGTTAACCTTTCTGAATCCCCCATCACTTTGTTCTGAGTCTCCACCAATTTGCTGCCATGTTTTGTGTCTTTAGGTGATAACAAGACAACCAAATGCAGCACAGTTCCAAGTGTGCTCTAACCACAGCCATACAGCAAGCAGCTTCCTGGGGTTGGTTGTATTAGGAATTTGGGGCAAAATTATGACAGGTTCGTACTGTAGGCTGGAGGTTTGCATACAAGGAAGCTCATCCCTATAAACCCCATGTAAGGGCCTCTCACAACTGTAGTCTCTATTCTCAAGAGAAAGCAATTGCTGCACCTCTTCTTCATCCCCAGCTATTGCATTGCCCCAGAAGGGGTAGGAAAAGGCAAAGTTGCCGTCAAAGTTTAATTGCATCCAGAGTTGAGGGGGACTCCATCCCATGCAATGCATAACCTAGGCAGCACCACCTAGGACAGGGATGTACACACTGCAGCTCTTTTGAGATGCAAAGTACAACCTAAGGCAGTGATTCTCAACCAGCCAAAATGCCACAGCACTCTGGGGTGCCTTGAGACCTTTTCAAGCGTGCGATGCGTTGCTATGCAATGTAAGCACTAGTAGGTGTGTAGGCATGATTCACATGGTTAAAGTTCTGCCCTGGTGTGATCTTCCTGGGTTCTTTGCAACAAAAGTATTGCTCTCCTATTTTTTTCTGTAGCCAAACAACAAGTGAAAACTACGGGCTGACATTTTCTGAGGGGTGCCTCGAGTCTATCCAGGGGCCCATGAGTCTAAAAAGGTTCAGAACTACTGACCTAATGGTTGAATATTGATAGAAGTACCCAGTGGGAGATTTTGCATGCAGAACTGGGCCAGGAAAATGTTCACGTCCCCATTAATGAGAATGCTGAAGATTGCAATGGTGGCATCTGTCTCGCAAAGAAACAAGGTCATCAAGCCGCTGCCATATCCAGAATAGTGGCAAGGCTGGAGGAGTGGGAAAGAAACTAGAAGGAGGATGGGTAATGACAAATGGCAACTGATATCTGCTGTTTAAGAGGCACTGCTTCTTAAATGAGATACCACTCTTGGTTCATCTAGCTCCTGGGGAGAAGACAGAATGAGCAGTGCCTGGAACAGGATGTGGAGACTCTCCAAAGATCTCTCATAAGGAACAATCCATCTCTTGTGACTAGGCCTATATAAGTTACTCCTTGTGAGTGGCTGGGTTATGAGGTCTGCCATCGGTGATGAATTATAATCCTGATAAGTCATCCCCAGCTAATGAAGATCCATTATCATTAGCTGCTAAGGAAGAGTAACAGTGCACCAGGAGAGAGTGGGGGTTTCACAACTTCCTAAGAGAGCATTTTATGCTGACAGCCACCATGCTCCAGAAAACTGCAAATGTTTCAAGATGGATGCCTTGTGCTTTCTTCAGGACATAGTGTTTAATTCTCTGAGGCGAATTCAGGAGACGGTGAAAGGAGGTGGTGGAAGAGGAAGTAAGGGAAAGGAAAACTACGGTAAATATATCTGATAAGTCTGTGATTAAATTAAGGTCTCACTCTAATTGCATTGCATTGAAATAAACTTAGCCTAGTAAGTAATTGTAATTAAACTACAATTAAACATGTATTTATATCACCATTTCCTCCCCTGCACAGCTGTCTGTATCTACCTCCTGTTGCTGCTGTCTACCTGGCACAACCTCCGAATCTAGCACAAGGGACTCCACATTTTCTAAGTCTCCTTGAATGAGGGGAGGAAGGGAGAGAAGTCAGGGAAACTGGTCTGGTTGGGGTGAAAATTAAAGAGCAGGCAGGAGAGTTGTCCACGTGCTGGAAGTTGGGACTCCCGGGTTCTCTTCCCAGCGGTGCCACTGACTCTCTTTAAGGATGGCTCCTAAATCGTAAGTCCCTTATTGCCCTCCCTTTATAACATGGGCCTAATAACACTAGTTCCCTCACAGGTGTTCCCTACAGTACACCAGGATCCTCACTGGAAAACTTCATAGCTGGGCAGAGTACTGGGGAGACCCGAAGGGCACATCCCCAAGAGTGCACACATACACTTAGTAGTGCCTCAAAGTCTTTTGAGGTGCTGCAAAATGCAACCCATGCATGTGATTTTGTTGTCTGTACTCCGTATTTGCAGCACAAAGCCAAATTTAGATACTGGGAAATCCTGGTATTAAAAAAAAGTGCACCAAAAAAAAAAAAAACAGCATGTGCCACCAAAATCTGGAGCTTGGTCAGCCAGTACCATGCTCTGGCTGCCACCCAGGCTCCACGTGCCTAGGTCACCATGGCTGCAGCCCCGGGGTAAGGCTGCTGGGGCCAACCCAGATGCTGGCTCCAGCCTTCCCTACCTCATCCAGGGCAATTTGCCCTGCACCACAGCACACATTCAGGAGCATTACTCAGGGACAAGTAGCAGCAGCACAACTATGTGCCACTGCTATTTGTCCCTGGGGAAACGCACATGTATGCTTGCCTGGATGCACCCAAAGGCTTTCCTTGCTTAAAGCTAATGGTGGCTTCCCATTAAGACTCTGAAGGCAGTGGAGGAAGGGAAAGAGGTTTAAAAAATGGGGAAAACAATGGCTAGGAATAGGAAGGATAGAAAACAGAAGAGGAATGTCCAGCACAAATGCTATCAACTATTAACGCAGTCAGGCAAACTTTCCTACCCTTGGGCATCTTTCTACAAAGCAGTGATGATGGAAAGCTTGCCCTCTTATGCCTCTCCCTTATCAAAGCTCTAATTAAGGGATGGAAGAAATACCACTGTCACCCTCATCCATTTACGTTCGACCATTGAAAGGACACCATTTATCTCCCTGACAGGTAGTCATTATAGCATCATATGAGTACCCCGCCTTCAACCAGAATTATTGAGCTCTTTCCCCTCTCCACTGGGAGGGGATCTGTGGAGCCTGACATCTTCAGTCCATGTGATAGGGAATAAAAGGATGTGAGGTAGGGTCAGCCCTGTCTTGGAAGAGCAGAGGATGTGGTTCAAAAAGCCTTGGCAGAGTTGAGTGGGTTAGCCCAGGACTAGAATGGTAATGATAATTCCTAGGCAGAGCAATGTAGGGTCTAGGACTGAAACAGCTGTATGAGCTGTGGGTCAGAAGCAGGGGCATTCACAAAGCCAGGTGCATTAATAAGTTGCGCTTGCAAGTAGAGAACTGGAGCAGAACAAAAAAACGCACAGCAAACTAAAGCTTCTAAGGAGACTTCTTGGGTTGTGGGGAATCTTGCACATGACCTGCCATTACCAAGTCAGCTAATCCACAAGTCTAGCAGGTTCACCATGATCTGATAGGACTTCAGTCTTAACTGTCTCCAACTGATCTCAGATAAGTCATGAGAGCTCCAGGGCATGTGATTCTTTATAACTACAACTGTACAGTGCGTCAGTTCTACGCGGTACTTTAAAACATACTAAGCAATAAGAAAATTAACACGAAAGGGATCTTGGAGTCATTGTTGACTCCAGGATAGACTTGAGCCGCCAATGCGAGGAAGCGGTCAGTAAGGCTAACTGCACCTTGTCGTGCATCTACAGATGCATCACTCACAGGTCCAGGGAGATGATCCTTCCCGTCTATGCAGCACCGGTCAGGTCACAGTTGAAGTACTGCGTCCAGTTCTGGGCGCCGCGCTTCAAGACAGATGTGGCTAGCATTGAGAGGGTCCAGAGGAGGGCCACTAGCGTAGTCAAGGGGCAGCAGGCCAAGTCCTATGAAGACAGACTAAAGGGCCTGCATCTATTCGGCCTCCACAAGAGAAGACTGAGAGGGGAACTGGTGGCCATCTGGGAGGAACAGCGGAAAATAGGTGAGGCTCTGTTCCCCCAGGCACCACCTGGGATAACAAGGAATAATGGCCACAAATTAACTGAGAGCAGGTTCTGGCTTGGTATTAGGAGGCATTACTTTACAATTAGGGCTGCTAAGCTTGGGAATGGGCTCCGACGGGAGGTGGTGCTCTCCCTTACCTTGAGGGTCTTCAAGAGGAGGTTGGATAGATATCTGTCTGGGGTATTATGATCCCAGCACTCGTTCCTGCCCAGGGCAGGGGGTCGGACTTGATGACCTGTTCAAGGTCCCTTCCGAACCTAGAAACTATGACACTCATAAGTACACAACAACTAAAGGCCTGAATAGTGCAATATAATACAAGCAACTATTTTGATACCAGAACCTATTCACGGTGGTGTAACATAATTATAACGTCATCCAAAAAGGGTAAGTAGAGCACCAGAACTCGTCAAACTCACCATATCTTATGTGCTACTAACAGTTCATAGTCTCTGCAAAGAATGAATATTTACTCCCTTCCTAACACATTTTTCTGTTTTCCCCATGAATAACTTGCCTCAGAATGGACTTTATGCCAGGTTTTAGTGAAAGGGAATAGAGCAGGAATCTTAACTTTGCTTGTGTGATATGACAGTCATCAGTCTGATCTTGTGTCGTTTGTCATGTCAGAAAATAGAGATTCCCAAGTCTGCAGCTCTCAATTTCCATCCAAGCCTTTCTTTAACCTCCATTCCAACTCCAGAAACAAGAGATAAGAGCCATGCCACTGGAGTGGCATTTATCAGAGGGAGATCTGCAAGTTCCTGTCCCTACAGGCTCTTGCTTCAGAATAACTGGTTATTTCATGCATGTGGGGAGGTTTGGCATCACAGTTCTGACAGTCAGGACTCTCCACCTTTGCCCTGCCCCAACTAAATTCTTACAATATCTATCTAGGAAAGCTGAAGTGCTTCTCATTGACTCTCTGAAGAATACTCTGGCTTCTCTTTCAGAGCTCTACGGATGGTGAGTTTTTATCCCAGGACCCACAAAAAGAAAACCCAGGTTAGGACACAAATTGCAGGCGCAGGGCCACCCACTGCCCAGTGAGACCTGAAGCGGAGCCCACGTCCACCTTTCAATTTGCTTTAGCTTGGACATAGAGGGTAATGATTCTAACAGGTCAGAGCCAGAGCCTTTTCTTTCTTCCTAATGGCTCTGTGAATGCCTTGGGCTTTTTTTTTCACTGTTAGTGAACTCAAGTCTGCAAGTAATTTGGTTCAGCTATTAGGCAGATACAGTAATATAAGCAATTATTAGCCCCATGTGCATTTTTTTATGTTGAAAATGTAAATACATTTATTTGCAAATCAGGAATAGCCTCCAACCTCCTTGGAAGGAAAATCTTGTTAGCTGCAAAGTTTAGGTGCCATAATCTACTAACCGGTCAGAGCACAATGAACTGTTTTTACACCTGCCTGCAAAATTATACTGACTTCCTGAGAAAAGACAGTCAGCAAGACAAACACTAGTCATTTACTGGCATAATTGCTGCAACTGTGGAGAGCATCATGGTAGTTGTGTACTGACACATGTCTGAAGACCATGGTCGTTCATAAAGAATAGGCAGTTCTCACATTAGTTTTTGCTGGCTTTTACATCAAGATGAAACATTAGACGGAATGAAGAAAATGAGTGAGATCCTTGCCGCTTTCTCTGTCTGCATGATTATGCTGTATCTTCAAGCAGCAGCATCCTTCAGTGAAAGTGTTTCAGTATCGTGACTGCCTTCATTTACCCACCTATCTCCCTTCAGCGGCTCACTACTCTGCTGTAGTATAGCAGTTGTCATGCTCTTAGACAGGGGTGGGCAACTGTTTTGGGCGGAGGGCTGCTTACTGAGTTTTGGCAAGCTATCAAGGGCTACATGACAGGCAGCTAGGACAGATAAAAATACATTTTCTAAAATTTTAAGGGGCCCTGCGGGCTGGGTAAAATAGCCTGGTGGGTTGCATTTTGCCCACCCCTACGTCTTAGAGCTGACTCCCACTCCTGTGAGATCAACAGGGTTTTGCCATTGACTTCATAGATTTCATAGATGTTAGGGCTGGAAGGGACCTCGGAAGATCATCGAGTCCAGCCTCCCGCCCCAGAGGCAAGAAGTCAGCTGGTGTCACAGGATCCCAGCAAGATAAGCATCCACATGTGTCTTGAAGGAGTCCAGAGTAAGTGCTTGCACCACCTCTGGCAGCAGTCTGTTGCAGGCCTTGGGGGCTCGGACAGTAAAGAAGTTCTTCCTTATGCCCAGCCTGAAATGGTCTTGGAGGAGTTTGTCATCCCTTAACTGGGAGAAGGGACAGAGAGCCACACACTCGGCAGAGGATAAGCATCAGATATTCTCAGAGAACTCCAAGAATGGAAGGCAGCTGGGAAAAGGTGAGAGGAAAGGAGCACAAAGTCTATGAGGATGGAGGCAGAGGGCTATGAGACATTATCCTTCATTCAGAATGCAGATGAGTTTGCAAGCAGGAAGCAAAATGGAAAAAGAGGTGCCTGATGCATCACATGTCATCTCTGCTGTCACTCACACACTTTAATTACCCTTAAATCAAGAGCAATAGCTTTCCCGGCCCTGAGATACGTGCTGTCTGTCTCCTTATACACATAATAAGGTCTGCAGGGATTTCAGAGACTTTAGCCTTGCGTGTCTCACCACTCTGATCCTTGGGATTCTTTTAGCATAAAATCAGCTGAAAATCACTGAAAGGCACAACCTTATTTTCATAAATCCCCATTCTGCTTGCCAAGCCTCTTCCGAGTCAATGAATGCCCGAGATTGTGATTTGGATTCCCCCTCACGGAGTTTATTTGTGTATTGCGGTTGCTGTATAAGATGCTACTTGTTATGCTGTTTGTACTCCAGTTGTATATATAGCTACAGCAGCAAGAGAAGAAAACTTGCCAAATTTGTAATTTACATGTAATTTCCAGGAATGAGAGAATTGGTAAGTGAAAATATAAACGGCAGCCCCCTATCTCAGCGCAAGTTTCTAAACTAAATGAGCTCTTCCTCAAGGTCTGGAAAAGTTTAGCTGAGCTTCCTCTCTACTCTCCCATCTCCACCTCCATTTCTCAAACTCAGTGGGCATATCTACATGTGCAACTAATTCAAAGAAATACACTTTGGTGCATATCAAACTGGAGTTTATTGCTCCTGGGTGTGCTGTTTGAACATGAGCCCGGGACCGTAGCATGTTGAGTTGGGTCAAAACAGCACCAGCCGGCAGGAGGCCCAGGGGATCATCCTGCCAGCCCAGGGCTGCTCTGACCCAGCTCAACGTGCTGCAGAGGGACTGGAGGTGCTCCAGCGCAGGACTAGCTGGCAAGCATCCTCATGCCCCAACCAGCCCCATCAGCATCTACACATGCGTTGCTGCACAAGAAAAAACTCTGCAGCAGGTCAGTACTTGTATTTACAGCACTAACCTGCTGTGGAGTTCATTTGTTTCCTGTGGCTTAATAGGGCTGCACATGCGGACCCCAAGACATTTAATACCGAGCTAATTGGGCAACTCTGCAACAAACGTCTTCTGTAAACAGGCCCAGTGATCAACCTTTGCAGCTTGTCCCTCATAGTAAATCATCTGTTGCATAGCATGATGCATGGTCCCATCATAATGAAGCATTCGCATGTGGGGATGCAGTGTCTTATTGATATGAGACCTTCCCACAGGTATGTCACATTGCAATGATGCACAATTCTGAAACATTTTGGGGAGGTGCGAGGAGAGGCAATAAAATAGTCTGGCAAGTCCCAGGCCCACGCGTTGAAATATAGGTGTCCAGGCAACATTCAGGATTGGTAGTAATCAAATATTGGAAATATGAATTTGCTAGGTCTTCCATGAATTTGGGTTTTGCGGAATAGAGAAACTAAATTTGGAAGGACAACAGTATGCCGAAGATAAGACAAGCAATTTTACTTTTATCCATCAAGAATAAGTAATGCAATTGGCATTATATCAGATGCAAAATAAAGGTAGCCTAGCCCCCAAAGAGCTTGTGTCCATTAGGCAGAAATCAAAAAGTCAAAGCCCTGCCCAACATGAACAGCCCATTGAACTTGTCGGGTTTCTGACACTCCCACTACCTCTGAAGCAAGGGAGCTGGTTCTTGAAGTTCAAGTAATGGAGCCTTAGGAATAGATTTGTAAAGCTTTTTAGGGCACCTCATTCCAATTGATTTCAAAGGCTTCTCTGCCTGGAGTTCCCCCAGTCTTACCGTAGGTATATTTTGGTGCATGGTGACAATGGCTTAAGGTTGAAATTCAGCATAAGAGAAAGTCTAAAATCAAGTGGTTGGTTAGTCTTTGCAATAAATGAGGAGACAATGTGCATGCATTGGGGTGAACCAAGGGGAGGACAAGTGCATTAGCTATTGGAACAGAGAGAAAAGGTTGGAGTTTAGAAACACTGAGCAGGCAGTCAAACCTCATCAAAGAGATTATGTGCTACTGAAAGGGAAGGACCTCCAAAGTACTGGAATAAGGGAGTTATTAGGAGATAGTGAGCTGTGTGAATCACAGAGAAAAAAGAATTAGTGGAATCAAAGTCCTAAAAAGTGACATGGAATCAGAATAAGTGGAAAGACTTTGGACAAACAGTAGAATAAGGTTCAGGAAGGAGGTCTGCATGAACTGGAAAGGAGAAGATGGGAGAAAGAGAAAGGTTTTAATACATGGTGGCACTTATCTGAATATGCCCACCGTAATGCAGTTCAGTCATCTCATATAGCATCAGCATTCTGGGAGTACCACACAGGGGTATTTATAAATCTTTATGTATTAAAGAACTGGGTTCAATCTTAGTTAGACCATGATGACAAAGTCATTTTGATGCCATCAGCCTGTTCCTATCAAATGTCTGTTACAAATCCAGCAAATAATTAGCTCTGAATTGCCAGCTCCTCCCCAAGGGTGCTTATGGAAAAGATAGTAAAAAATCATTTTTCCCCTTTATTCAGCACTAGTGAGTCCACATCTGGAGTACTATGTCCAGTTTTGGGCCTCCCACTACAGAAAAGATGTGGGCAAATTGGACAGAGTCCAGCCGAGGGCAACAAAAATGGTTAGGGGGCTGGGACACATAACT
This sequence comes from Crocodylus siamensis, assembly GCF_052110815.1. Taxonomy (NCBI): domain Eukaryota; kingdom Metazoa; phylum Chordata; order Crocodylia; family Crocodylidae; genus Crocodylus; species Crocodylus siamensis. The sequence goes on along the minus strand of NC_143409.1, from coordinate 13,275,373 downwards.
TATGAGAAGTGGCTGAGGAAACTGGGCTTATTTAGTTTAAAGAAGAGAAGACTGAGAAGGGATTTAATAGCAGCCTTCAACTCCCTGACAAGTTGTTCCGAAGAGGATGGTGATGGACTGTTCCCGGGGTGGCAGATAATAGAACAAGGAGAAACCGTCTCAAGTTGCAACAAGGGAAGTTGAGGTTAGATATTAGGAAGAACTTCCTCACTAGAAGGGTAGTAAAACACTGGAACAGGTTCCCCCGAGATTAAACCAAAAACTCCAGCAAACAGTAATTCCTGTGTTCTGCTCAACTATGGACTTTCTGGCTTTCTCCATGATAAAGGTACTGCCACCCCCTTCAAGCCAGGACACCTGCCTACACAGGATAGGGAAAGTGGGTGTGCGAGGATGTGTCACCAACATGTTCAAACTGGAGTGCACTCCAGGTATATAACTCCTGTTCCTGTTTAACTTAACTGCCAGAAATGCTGAGCACCCAAAACTGAAATCAGTCAGACTGTAAAGAGATATCTTATCTTGTGTGGGGTAGACAGGAAAAGTGTTACCATATGTTATCCCACATATACTTGAGAAGGACTTCAAAAGGGACTGTGGTCTTGTATGCCTGCAGGATCCCAGGGCAAATGAAGTCTATTTGCAGTCTCAGAACCAGGTCATTGATATGTAGATGTCTGAGCAAGGATTTTGGTGTCAAACATCAGATTCAAACCCCCTTTGAATAGTTTGGTTCTTTCTCTTATTACTACACATGTATATGTAATAAGCCCTGGTTATCTGTTCTCTGTCTGCTGTGTGAGTCTCAGAAACCTCCTGTTCTCCAGCTATGATTCATTTCTGAATAATTTCATGAAAGGCAAACAGCAGGTTTTCAGTTTCACACACTTGTCAAATATCACTGGGCACTTCATCATCTGGAGGTGATTTTTTCCCCCCACTTGTTTCAGTTCCCCCACCCCTTCTACCCATCACATGCAAAACAATCGCCCCTGCATGCCAACCCCTCGGTGCTTGCAAATCATTTTAAGTGGAGGAAGAGCCAAGCCCTGGCTTGTGCTCCATGCATTTTGTTTAAGTTGCTCGTGCTGTTCCAACATCTGTCATATCCTCCACAGCAGTGCAATCAAACTGTCAGGGCTGAGTGAAGTTTTGCTGATCCAATCTGCTCCTTCTGCGATTCCTGTCAAAAGCATCAGGATGTAGTGGATACAGTTGTATGCTCTTTAAACAACAGATCTTTATTTTTGCACATTAGGGGAGCTGTTATTGTTTGTTTCTTTTAAACTAGGGAGGAGCTCTATCTACTTGCAAAGCATGCTCAGTGATTGTGGTTGCAATCATAAGCCGTGCAGCTCTTCCCTGATCTCCGACGGCGTCTTGGTTTAAATCTGAGCTTCCCATGTGAGGTCAAAACACATAAATATCTTTCGGTCCTGCTAGTGTCTGTAATTCCACAATGCATCTTAGAAACACCCATGAGGAAGTTATTTCTTGGATCTCACATTATTACTAATGAGGCAATTAAGGCAAGGGAGCGAGGGGGCGGGAGACTTGTTTTAATAAGCTCCCCTTTGGATACTGCACTGCAAGTTGCCAGATGAATGCTCGTCACTGTTAACGATACCAAGAGGATCACTATTGATACTAATATCGCTAATCACCTTGACTAAAAGAGGTGGTCTGCAGTTACCATTCAGAGGGAAAGTACCTTTGATGTCACTTTAAAACTTAATAAGCGCGAGAATTAAGAAAGTAACGATTCCATTTATGCTGTCTTAATACAGGGCATGTATTTTTAATCAGTGCACCACTGGTACACCTTCTCTCTCCTTTTCACTGAAGCCTTAAACTCTTGCTGGGTAATGAAATCTTATGATTTCTTCATTTAATAAAAGGAACCTGAACCTAAGGTGTATCACATGTCTGTGCCCCACTTCTATACCATCCCTGCAGCCTGCAGCTGCCCCATCAGGGCAGAAAGACTTCTAATTACAGCAAAGCGCCAATGGAAAATAGACCCTAGGATGCTACTGTGCCCCTTTCCTCTGATAGCTCTATTGGCTGGTGACTCCTGTGGAGAAAGAAAAGCAGGCTCAGAATGGCTTTGATTCATTAAGGGGGGCGGGGGAATATAACAGAATAGGATCCCTAATGGGTGACAGGGCATTTGCTTCTTCAATAATCTCCATCTCCAGGCCCCACTGGTGAGATAACATGCCCAGCTTTCTATGATCTAATTTTACCACTCTCCAAAGCATCCCTACTGAGCACTAGGGATAACTTCCTCCTGGGACAAAGGAAAACCTTCAAGCCCATTTAGAGGGGAACCATAGGCCATGTATGGAGCTCTAGGAAAGGAGAAGGGCTTGCTTCAAATCTCCAGTATGTGTGTTCAGTTGAAAATAAATAAAGAAAACAAAAGAGTTTTTAACAAATGTTCTCTTTTTCTCTACCCTGGGAGCCTGAGCTCAGGGCTCTGAGCTTCCCAGGTGGCCAGTGACTCGCATCACTAAGATCCAAGCACTGGGGAAAATGCAGCTTCTGTCTGACTGTGGTCAGTATGTTTTTGCTGTCACTGTTTGTTGCAATAGAAACATCAAAACCGGAATCCAGATCTTGGAAGCATACAGCCTTTTGCTTCACATTTAAAATGGCTAACATCTCAAAACAGCCTGCAGATGCTAACCTCAGCTCTGAATCCCAAAGAAACCAGACTGAGGCTGGGTTTCTTGAATGGTCACTGGGACATTGCTCTAGCCTTCACATGCAATGGCACTAGAAATATATTTTGAGTCATCAGGCCACACTACATTCATTACATATGGAGCTAACAAAGGTCCCAAGTGCTGTTTCCCATTTGCTTTCCTTTGGCTTATGATGTGCCTGCTGTGTAAGCCACCTTTTGGCTATTAAAGTTCATAAAGCACCTCAATGGCACAATACCACAGACACCTCTACAAAGAGCTGAAACCCAAGGAAGAGACAGTTATGATGGGAAAAGTATGTTTTCGAGCAGCTGTTTCAAGTGACTTGAACACGTGCCATAAAACCATGGGGACCTCGCAAAAGAAAACTTGGGTGGTCCATGAAACATGAAGGGAGCTGACGGCTTATACCTGGGAACACTGCGGCAGCTTCTGCTTTCATACCTCCTCACGCTGTGTTAACATCTGGAACTCACCCCCCTGGATGATGACACTGGTTTTGGAACTTGTTTGTGGTGTACAACGGGATCCAATTGTAAGGGCTTTGGCAGATGTTTAGGGTATTAAGTGTCAAGTAACTTAAATTATTTTCTAAGAATTTGCCTCCTAAGGGATCTTTACTAGTCCTGTGCAAAGCGGCTAGTATTCGCTTCAGATTCAGCCAATTCAGGAGACAGTGATTCGATTTGGTGAACCTGAGAAAAGCCCTGCACTCACTGCTCCTGCTGGTGGGGGGTGATTCCCCACTGCCCCCCGCATTGCCCCATGCCACATGGGAGGCCCTGCATGAGCCCCCGAAGCCCCAAGGCTGCTGTAGGAGCCTCAAGTCCTGGGGCTTTTCTCCATTTTTTTTTCTTAAAAGGCCTGAGCTGGCCTGGGCGGGGCACCTGTGGGAGAGCTGGGGAAGCAAGGTGGGGGGGTTGAGGGGCTCGTGCAGAGCTCCCTATGCAGCATGGGGCAGTGGGGGGCAGCAGGGATTGCCCCCCACCCAGCAGCACCTGGTGACCACTGGGGGCTTTTTTTAAAAATGCCAGGAGCTGGGGCGGGCAGTGAAGGCATGCGGGGGCTGGGGGACCGGGGGCTTGGAGGGCTGGCAGGGGTCCCCCCATGGTTCCCTCCCCCCTCCCCCACCCCCTACTTATCAGCTCAGAGTCAGGATGCAGCTCCCTGCTACAGCCACCGGGGACTGCCCGAATCATCAAAGCTCTCCAAATCTTTTCCAAAGATTCAGAGAGAGCTTTGAATCATTTCAGACCTTTAAATTGGTCCCCTGATTCAGTTCAGATTTGGAGTTTCAGCCATCGAATCAAGCTGAATCTCCTCCAAATCGAATCACCACCCAAAGCTTTGCACTGCCCTAATCTTTACTGCTTGTACATCTCTCCGTGAAAGTACTATTACGCTGCAACTCTAAGCATATAACAAAAAAACTGCAGACAAGAAAGGGACTCGTACCAAAAACTAAGCCTGAGCCTAGTACAGCACTGGTGAAAATGTAATCAGGACAAGAGAAAAATAGTTCCTCTGTGAGGGAAAATATCCTCAGAAGAGGAGGAATATAGCTCAACATTAGTTAAAATCCTAGGTCCTCTGCTGGTATTTGAAGTTGAACTGCTAGATGTGCCTACACCTTGTGGTTTAATGGAAAAGAAATTGGAGAAAAGAAATGAAAAATAACAGCCTTTGGCTGGGGGGGAGGGATGGGCTGGGAATGAGAACATCCATTTAAAAAAAAAAGATTGGGAAAAGAAGGAAATCAGATCTGAGTTGGCCAATTAGCCCAAAACATCCCCAATGGCAAGACGAGATCTTTTTGCAGGAATGCCTTGAGGAGAAGCCAATTCAATTAGTTTCCACAGAATAACTGTCAAGACCCAAAAACTAGGTGGAATAATGAACTGATTAAAACCTGTAATTGCAATTCAATGGAGGAAACCATTAATCACGGAGATGGCAATGTTCCCCGGTTTCCAGGTTGTGCTGAGGTGAGTTGCCAACAAAGGGACTGTGGAAGAGAGGACTAGTGTGAAGTCATGGAGGAGCAGCCAGCTTAGACAAAAACGAGTAGACTTGGCTGGGATGGGGCATGGGAAGAAAGCTTTCCAGACCATAACAGCACAATGCAAAATGAATAGGAATGTTTGTCCACCTTATTCTAATTGCTTCAGCTTTCAGTGGCTGACAATGTACCTCTCCATGGAGAAGCTGATACATTTAGCATCAAAGATCCATTGGATCCCACCCAAACCAAACTCAAATTATTTTTTTCATCATTAATCCCTTTAGTACACATTTTTCTTTTCTTTTCTTTTCTTTTTTTCTTTCCCTTTTCCCCCTTTCTCATGACAAACTCATCCTCCACAAGCTCTTCTGGTCTTTTCTGGCTGTGATGTTCTGAGATGCAAGCAACCAGACATACATAGAGTCCACCAGTGCTGCAGGTGCTTCCACTCTGCTGAAGTGGGCAGCAGACTCCTCAGCACCTGTTGGGCAAAGTACAGATATTCCAAAAGCCTGAGCCTGAATTGATTCAATCTTTTCAGGTTAGTCTAACCTGCATAGACTGAACCAGCAAGCAAGTGAATAGACATTCACTTTTGATTCTGGAAATTCTGCCACTAGAGTGAGCCCTCCCATCCTTTCTGCAGTGGCTGGAGGGTCAGAGGAAAGCTGAGTTGGCTGGGGGAGCATGGCCAGGCAGTGGCATGCTGAATAACACTGGGGACAGGTTTAAAACCCCACTCAGGCCTGGGTGTGCCTGGAGAGGGAGGGGGGAAGCAGCCCTTGCCAGGTTTTGGGGATGGGGAAGGGCGGTGAAAGTTTCTGGCCAGACCCCAACCTCCAGCTGGCACTGCAGGGATGAGCAGTGAGAGCAGGAGCATAACCAGACCCTGGTCCCAAGGCCTGAGGAGAAGAGGTGGAGGGAGGGGAGAATCACAGAGAAGCAGGCTGGCAGGGACCTTCAGAGGTCCTGTAGTGTCTAGTCCAGCTACTGCCAGAGTCCTGGCCAGACCCTCCCATACAAGGTTTGCTCACAGCACCCTAACAGAGAACATCCACCATAGGGGCTATGTACTGCTGGGGGAAAAAGTCACTAAGGGCTTCCCATGTCTAGTTTCCCTCCGTCTGTGTCATCCCCCCCACCACACAGCGGGGTTCAGTGCTACACCCCTCCAGCCCCCCAAGACAGCCATGCAAATGCCACCCCACCCCCATGGTATGGAAGGAGGAGAGGGGGGAGAGCCCTGCCTGATACGGCAGCTCCAGGACAGCCTGGCCCAGCCTGGGCACAGGGAGCCTGGAGCAAACTGGGCACACAGCTCCAGGATCTGGTGGCCATCTATAAACTCACCAGGGGGGACCAGCAGAAAATAGGTGAGGCTCTGTTCTCTCAGGTACCATCTGGGATCACAAGTAATAATGGCCATAAATTGATTGAGAGTAGGTTCAGGCATGATATCAGGAGGCATTAGTTTACGGTTAGGGCTTCCAGGCTCTCAAATGGGCTTCCAGGGGAGGTGGTGCTCTTCCCTACCTTGGGAGTCTTCAAGAGGAGATTGGATAGATACCTGGCTAGCGTATTATGATCCCAGCACTCTTTTCTGCCCAGGGCAGGGGGTTGGACTTCATGATCTGTTCAGGTCCCTTCTGACCCTAGAAACCATGAAACTATGAAACTCCTGCAGCCCAAACCTGAGCTGCAGCTGCCTGGGAAGTGCCCTGCCCCCATGGCCTGGCCCTGCTCCATCCCTCCATCCACCCATCTTGCTCAGGCCTGGGGCTGTGAGGCTAAGCCAGGCCAGGTCACAGGTGCAGCTGAAGATGGGCGTGGAGGGGCTGGGTCAGGCCACAGGGGTAGGCCCCTTCCCAGACAGCCATGGCTCAGGCTGGGGCTGCAGGAGCTGTGAAATTGTCCTGGGCTGACCCACCCAGCAGCCCCAGCCCCAGCCCCAGCTCAGGCTGCAGATGGTGGGGCCAGCTGGGCAAGCCAGGCCACAGGGGCAGGGCCTTTCCCAGCCAGTTGTGGCTCAGGCTGGGGCCATGTGAGCTGTGCACTTGGTTTGTTCCTGGCTCCCTGCATCCAGGCTGTGCCCAGCTGTGGAGGGCAAGGCTTGCCCCCTCCAGCTCCTCCACTCTGGGGCCAGGCTGGGGTTTGCCCAGCACTGTCTTGGGGCTCAGGGTTGGAGGGGTGCCACGTTGGGCTCTGCTGTGGGGCAGGGGGGCAAAACCAGCTGCAGGAAGCCCTTGGTAGCTTTTTTCCAGGGGTGCTTGGGGACTGTAAGTTGCATAAAACCAGGAAGGATTATGGGACATAGATTTCATAGATTTCATAGACATTAGGGCTGGAAGGGACCTCGGGAGATCATCGAGTCCAGCCCCCTGCCCAAAGGGCAGGAAGTCAGCTGGGGTCATAGGATCCCAGCAAGATAAGCATCCAATTTGCTCTTGAAGGTGTTCAATGTAGGTGCTTGAACCACCTCCGCTGGCAGACTGTTCCAGACCTTGGGGGCTCGGACAGGAAAGAAATTCTTCCTTATGTCCAGCCTGAAGCGGTCTTGCAGGAGTTTGTGACCGTTCGACCTCGTCATCCCTTGGGGCGCTCTGGTGAACAGACATTCCCCCAGATCCTGGTGGTCACCCCTGATAAACTTATAGGTGGCCATCAGATCAGCCCTGAGCCTGCGCTTTTCCAGGCTAAAGAGTCCCATGGCTCTCAGCCTGTCATCGTAAGATCTGTTTTCCTGACCTCTGATCATGCGCGTGGCTCTCCTCTGGACTCTCTCAAGCTTCTCCACATCCTTTTTGAATTGTGGAGCCCAAAACTGGACGCAGTACTCCAGCTGCGGCCTCACCAAGGCCGAGTACAAGGGGAGAATGACGTCCCGGGATTTGCTCGAGAAGCATCTATGGATGCACGCCAGCATTTTGGTTGCTTTACTAGCCGCAGCATCGCATTGCAGGCTCATGTTCATCTTGTGGTCAGTGATGACCCCCAAGTCTTTTTCTTCTCTAGTGCTAACCAACGTACCACTGCCGAGCCTATAAGGGTGCTGCAGGTTTTTCCTCCCAAGGTGGAGAACCTTGCATTTATCGGTGTTAAACACCATGAGGTTCTCGTCTGCCCATTTGCTGAGCTTGTCCAGGTCAGCCTGGATCACCCGCCTATCTTCTGGCATGGATGCTTTGCCCCAAAGTTTGGTGTCATCGGCGAACTTGGCCAGTCCACTCCTGACTCCAATGTCCACATCGTTAATGAAGATGTTGAACAGTATGGGTCCCAGGACAGAGCCTTGAGGGACCCCACTGGTCACAGGGCACCATGATGAGTGACTGCCATCAATCACAACCCTCTGGGTCCGACCACAAAGCCAATTTCCCAGCCAGCAGATTGTGGTGGAGCCAAGGCCACAACTGGCCAGTTTGGCCAAAAGGTGATCATGGGATACCAGATCAAAGGCTTTTTTGAAGTCAAGATATATGATATCAATCTCTTCTCCCTTGTCCAGGTGATAGGTCACCTGGTCATAGAAGGAAATGAGATTGGTCAAACAAGACCTACCCGCAACAAACCCGTGCTGGCTGTCCCTTAGGATGTTAGCCTGGGCCAGTCCATCAAGGATGGCCTCCTTAATAAACTTTTCTAAGACAGAAGTTCCGTAAACCAGTTTGACCAAAATCAGTTAAGTCTGATGCTACATTCAACCAGGTTTATCTTAAACCAGTTTTTACCATTTTGAAAGCAGCTGATGTGCACTGAATATCTGTTCTATTACAGGTTTAAACTGGTTTCTGGTCACTTAAACTGGTTTATATGTAACTTCTGTCCATAGCCATGATGCTTACTATAATGAGGCAAATCAAACCCTAGTGGGACCTAGCAACAGGGAGCTTCAACAGGAAAGATTCCAGATAAGTAGGTGTTTACAACTAAAATGTAGCCACGACTTTGGAGACAGTTCCACAGCGCATGCAGACATTCATATTGTAGACTTCTTCCTCCTTGTTTTTCCCCAGTTCTCTCCCTTCCTGCCTGAATTCTATGAGGCCCAGACTATATGCCACTATCTCTGCTGCCTGATTCAAATTTCCTGGTGCTCCACGTTCTCCACCAACTATCTCTGGAACAGCAGACTTCTTAAGGTCTGAGATCTCTGGTACACTGGAAATTTGTGGGTGCACTGTGGACTGTAAAGTAAACCAGGAAGGAAGGGTGATATTTGCCTTGCTATGCCTCAGCAGTTTTCCCTCACATGGTGGGGCTTCTAGAGACACTGACTCACTGAATCACACTAAATGGGGGAACAGTGTTCATAGCTTTGTGAGAAAGATAGAAACCACAGTTGCTGATGGTCTGTAGGAGCATTCACCCCAGTGAAGTACCATTATGGTGTTTTTTGTTTTCTTTTCCCTTTGGTTCCTTTAATAGAAAACTGTGATGTGGGTAGAGAAAAAAGGGACATTTAGTTTGCTATCACCTATGTTCAAATGTATTGTATCCTTCAAAAAACACAGTTCTAATAGATGCCCCCATCCCGCAACTCTCCAAGATGGAAGAGCTATAGATGACCATAGCAGGTAGCTTTTTTTGCCCCCTCTCATCCTCCACCTGGTGAAGTATTGTTACAGACAAGGTGTAGCTGGTGCTTTTTAAAGAACTGATATGCTTTTGAACTCACTTGAGACGTATTGAGCAGCAATGCCAAGTCTCTCACTTAAAGACAGAATGAGCACGGCACTGAATTAATGTGGCGCTCTAATGGGTTTGTTTGTTTTTCCTCCTGGAGCTCAGGCTTCAATTTTTAAATGTTTTTTTTTTCATTTAGGTGTATATATGAATGGATTTATTTATTTATTTTTAATGCTAAAAATCAGGGGGAGGGGACATTTTCCAGCCAAGAAAGCCCCCATACCTGCCAGAAAAAAATCATACCTAATTTAAAGAGCCCATGCTCTAGATGCAGGAATGAAAACTGTGATTGCTGGGAAACAGCAAAACCTGCTCAGCTCAGGAAGCAGTCCAGAAGATAAGAGCATGTTACAGCACTGAAGTCAGGGACAGTGTACTATGTCATGGGTATCAAGGAGGCTTTGTATTACAGGACTTTGCAAAAGAGAGGATGCTGTGAGTTAGCTTTTGTTAGGTTTGTGGATGTCATTAGGGGTTCTTGGAGAATGGAGAGAAACACCAAACCTCATTTCTGGACACAACAGTGAGTAGCCTAGGGTTAGATTAGAAAGGTAAACTCACTTATCTCCAGTCTGGAAACACCCATCCAAGTCCTTTCATGGAGTGGACCATCCTTTGTCTCTAGTCAGCCTTACAGGCGAACAGGTTTGGTTTCTTAAAGAACCTGCATGTTTTTAAATTTATCTGAGATGTATAGAGCAGCAATGCTGAGTCTCTCGCTTTCAGATGGAATGAGTGCAATGCTGAATGAATGAGGTGCTCTAATGGGTTTGTTTTCCCCACTTGGGTTCTTAGACCTCTTACTCACATTAATTGAAGCATGCATTTCATACAGAAAAAGCCTCATCGCTACTCCCGTGAATGCCCTCCCTGATTTCTTGCACACAGTGTATGTAAAGGGTGTGGCGGGTCAGTAGGGGGCGCTCCTGGGTTGAGCCACCCACCTCCCTGTGCCAGACCACCTTCCAGGCTTCAAATGCCTCCCTAGGGGCACCTTATGTCTGGCCGACCCCCTTCCTGGAGCACACTCGCTAGCCTGGGGGTAATGTAGCTGCCACCACCCTGAGAAGGGACTCACTCTCAGCCCTGTGTCCTCAGGAAAACACAGACCTAAAGTCCTACAGGTACTCAACCCAGTACAGGCACTTGGGGCACTTCCCCAAGTTGGGGGCAAAAAGGAAAGTCTCCCTTAGTTCGCAGACCCAAGGGGTCTCCTTGGCATAATTTAGAGCCACCCCTCAATAAGTCTCCTATACCGGTCACCAACGAGAACTTTATTGATTACCGGGGTAGGATGAAAATAGGGTACAAGATTGAGCAATATCCTAGAAATCCTAAAGAGCAAACAGTCTGGCTGAGGTAGCCTTTTGATCAAGCATCTGAGTTACTGCCAGCTAGATATCTAACCAGATCTCGAGTAGCTTACTCACAAGCATATTCCAAAGGCAGGTGAAGTTTTCCTTTGGAAGCAGGCCGTTTTTAGCTTGTGAATGTTGGGGGAGAGAGCCAGTTTCAGATGGTGAAGCTCCTCTGAGTCCCCCGCCTGGCTGCTGCCCCCTCCTCCTGGGGAGTCTTAACTTAGATCGCCCCTGTGACCTCATTCACCTGGTCCAGTGGAGGCCAGCTCTGGTTGGCTGTTGGCCAAACAATTTGAAATACATCACTAGTTGCCGGGCAGACTCCAGCCCACCAACTAGATGCCCCTCACCCAGGTAGCCGATACCAGTCACATAGGCAGAGGGAGCAGGTTTCCCCCCTCCCTCAGGAATGTAGCCAGCTCAGGTTACCTAAAAAGATAGGGTAAGAGTGTGTCTCCTCTGCTGGGCCCATCCTAATCAAATGGTCACAGCACAGAGATTTAATCACATTGTCACAGGGCAGAGATTTGGGGGAGAAACCAAGGTGGCTTTCTGCTACAAAGGGTATGGTGCAGGGGGATGGAAATAGGTGCAGGAACCAAGCTCTTTCTCTAATTGTAAGGTCCCTATGCCAAAAAGATCTTCAAAATGACTCATATCTATGGATTTCAGGGACCTTTCATACTTTCTGGAATGTGCCTGGAGTCCTAATTTCTGGGTCCTAGAGAACCACACATTTGGGGAAAGGGTCAATTCTAAGAGCTTTCTGGAGTCTTTGAGCTTTACCATTGCTTTCTCCATGACCTCATTAGTCTCCTTAAGATCCCGGTCAATTCTTTTGCTAAGAACAGACATTCAAAAAGCCTGAGCCTGAATTGATTCAATCTTTGCAGGTCAGTTTAACCTGCCTAGGTTGAACCAGTTTGCAACCATACAAACATTCCCTCTGGACTGAAGAAATGCATGCACATGCCTGCAGTGGCTCAGGCTACAGGCTGGGGGGTGCTACAGCATCCCTCTCTTCCCTTCTACCATGCTGAGATAAGGGAGGCTGTGACTAGGCCCCAGCAGGATGCTCTGATTAAGGAGGGTTGTAAACCCCGACCCTGGCCTGCACTGTTCCAGGCTTTTCCCTGCTCACTGCTCAAGGGGTGGGAGTGTTGCCAGACCCCGGTCCCCAGCTAGCATTCTGAGGCAAAGTGGGAGTGTGCAGTGCATGTATCTGCTGGTGATACTGAACTTTTACATTTCCCTCTCCCTCCTTCTTTATGCTATTTGCAAACCTAACAGGGTCAAAAACCAGCAGGGGGCTGATAAAACCAGGAGGGAGATGATAACTGTTTATCAGACCATCAACAAAACAAAGCCTCTCTCATTAGTTCAGGCTCTTCTTAAACAGATTTTCCAAGGAAGGAATGGTGGAGGGACATTGCCAGCTGACATGATGATTAGCTCCAAAAAACCTGAAGCAGACACTGTTCTGTCTGCTGCCCTAGTGAAATTGGAGACACACAGACACCTCTCAGCATTAGCTAGCATACCACATGCCTAGGGTCTGTGGGGCTGGGGTCCGTGCTCTGGGAGATGGCAGGGAGGTGGGGAATCCCTGCTTGAGCAGCAAGCAGCAACGGAAGCCAGGCAGTCCCTGCTGTGCCTGCAGTCTCCCTCCAAGCTCTGGCTAGGGAGGAGAGGGGCTGGGCCAGGGCATACATCTTAGCCTAGACCAGCCCAACCCAGCCCAGCCCAGGGCTGCAAAGCATCTGGGATGCTGAGGGACTCTGGTTTAACTTAAACCAGGAAGGGGTCTGGGATGGACATTGCATAAACAAGTTTAACCCAAATCAGTTAAGTCTGATACTACATTCAACCAGGTTTATCTTAAACTAGTTTCAGCCAGGTTGAGACTGGTTTAAGCGCACTGAACTCATGTTCTGTTACAGGTTTAAACCAGTTTAATTTAAACTGGTTTATGTGTAATGTCTGTTCTTAGCCTCTGTGTCCCCCATGGAGATCACATGGGAATATGTTGATATTGCCTTTCACTTCTGTTTTTGATACCTTGACAATGTTTACTGACTAATGCTTTGCTTTGCAGGATTGAAAATCTCTCCTTAAAGTGACCTCAAGGTCTCCTCACACCTGAGCATTACTCTTCTGAGATCATGCTCTAATGCCTGCTTGGTTCCTGAAAAATATCATTGAATGAACTGCTCCTGATGGAACATTTTCACCATGAACTCTGTCTGCAATGTGTCAAGGACTGTTTACAGATGAGCACAGACCATGCATATACTCTTGATGACTGGAAGCTGGGATAGTTTCAAGGTCCTTAGTGTTTTTAAAGCACAACGTGTCAGCTTCTTTAACTGTTTTTCCTATGTCTTCAAAAAGCAATCGTGTTGCTTAATTTATACATATACAAATGCTGTTAAAAAGTCATGATCAGGAGATGGACAAAAGGCATAGAGAATTGCTAATCAAAAATGACACTTTCCACCTCTAGATCAGTGGAAATTACCAGGCCAAATCATTCATAATTAAATATTACCAATATCTCTTGGCTGTCTAACAGGTTATAGGAAATGCATAGTTGCTGTCCATCAGAAGCAATATTTTAAGAAAGGGTGCCTAAAACCAACTCCCCCAAACTTGTATTTAACTAACCAGTAAGTAAATTCTGCACCTAATTTGACCAATTTCAAAAGCACTGAAAATGATGATTATCTCAGAGCCAAGGGGAATCACAGTCTCCTTTCTCCCTCTCCCCTGTTCTTTGAAAAACACATCACTTTGAATTAGATACCTAAAATGGACTTAGGAGCCAAGTATGCACTTATATTTCAAAGTTTTAGTATTCTTGGCCACTGAACAAATACATTTGTTGCACATGCCACTACATCAAATTGTGCCTAAAACCACACCCTTGTTAGCAGTGGCCCAACTGTTTTCACTGTTAAGAATTTTTTTTTTAATTATCTGATTTAAACTTCCTTTCCCTCACTTCAAGCCACTGCTGCTTGTCCTATAGAAATCAGAGTCTGTAAATAATTTCCTTCCTTTATTTATATTATTCCCTGGAAGGTGTTTATGGACTTTGATCATATCCCCACTGTGTCCTCTCTTTCCCAGACTATATAAATGTAGTTCCCTGAGTCTCTCTTCATACTGCTTCTCTTATCTCCCCAGGTACTGCTTTATATATTTTTTTTCTAGTTTTTATCCCTCTTTCAGAAACTGTGTAAGATGAGAGCTACACACAGTATTACCATGTGCTATAAGGCAAAGCCGAGTAGCTTACAGCCACCTGGTACCACTAGCGTGAAAAACAACAGTGCTGCTCTTCAAGTGACATAAAATTGCATGGTTCTACTGATGTCAACAGAGCTATGCAGATGTACATTGAGCATTTGGTCCATTATGTAGAGGCTCACTTAATTTCATTATACACCAGGCCAAAAATCAAGGGAAATTCATAAGAAATCATAAATTCTTGGTTATAAACAAGAGGATGCCTAATTTTCTACAATTTTCCAGATTAAGAAAGTATATTGAAGCAACAGAGTTGGGATGTTAGAGTTTCTGTCTTCATATGACAAAACTGTGTCATCTGAGAATGGTTTTTGTATCAGCAACTGTCTTCATGATGCCATCAGGCCATGTCCTCGTATCCCAGTGATGGAGATCTAACTGGAGGCATTGCCAGCAAGCTGAGAAACAGACATATGTAAACTAGTATGGCCTCCTGGATTTGGTAACAGCCTTTATAAAATGTCATTGAAGCTCCAAACACACATTTCCTCCAAAGTAATTCATCCCAGGTTTTACTCCACAGTAAATTTACTCTGTAGTGAGCACGTCTATACAAGATGCTGCATTGCTGTAGCGACTAGCTAGGTCACCATAGTTTGTTGCTAGGGCGACCTAGCATCAGCAGGCATGCACCATGACACTGAAGTTAGTGTTCAGTAGCAACAAGCTACTTCACAGTAGCTTCACTTGTTGCTACTGCACAGTAGGTGGGGGAAAACCCATTCAGCTTTGGGACTGCACAGTAATCTGTTACTGCGCACTCATTTGGTACTTGCTTAAGCAAGTACTAAATGACTACATAGTAACAGCTGTACAGTCCAGTGCACATGTAGATGCACCCAGTAAGAAGAAGGCATACGACCAACTATCCAAAGCTGGCTGCCCAAAATAGGTGCTATTTATAGTGCCTGACCACAAGGTGACAGGGAGCTGGCCTGCATTAAGTGTATCCCTACCCTTGAGTGACATTGACAGTGGTAATGGACCCACAACATAAAAACTGAAATAACTTTTATTCTGGAACATGTTTCTGATTTCCTCAGGACTAACTTTACACCAGAGAACAGATTTTTTGCTGGAGAAAATATTGTGCAGCATGTGTCCACTCTGCTTTCCCCTGGGAGTGAATTGAGACTACTCAGGGGTAAAATGTCCTGTGCGTCTGCACTCTGAGGTTTCATCAGGCTGTATGAAGGCTTCCAGCAGGAGGCCAAGCCATGCAAAATCTCAGAAAAATTTTCAGGATGCTTGGGAAATGAGTACAAATCTGGAATGCTAAGGTTAATCTGCCCCCACTGAGCACTGTCCAATGGTTTCATTCTTAAAAACAGTCAGCAAACTTAAATCCTTTGCTATCATCAAAAATGTTTTCAGGATTTATTTCTACAGGCTAGAGAGCTGTTTAATCTCCAAAGAAGATAAAAGTTTAATTCTTTCCTAAATTTAATAATATCCATAAGCTGTTGGCAGGTTTTTGGAGTTATGCATCTTTAGCATAAACTGACTAGATTTGGACTCTCATCAACCATGACTGCAAATCCTAGGGCCCTAAAGGTTTTTTGCTCATTCCAGAAGGATCACTGATGAGTTCCAGAGTCTTTAGGGTCCCCTGAAAATTTATCCAGAATCCCCTGAAGATTTATAGTATCTGGAGATGCAATGAAAATTTCCCTGCAGGTCCCTGAGTGTTACTGTATATATCATCTCTCTAGGGACACCAGACTTTTTCAATATCCAAGGGTGTATTTGGGATTTTCCTTAGTTATGTGGGCAGTCTGAATGATTTTGGTATATCAGGTATTATCTGCAGATTTTTGTGATCCTAAAGGGGAACAGTTCTCTTGAGGAGTATAAAACCAAATAAATCATTAAACTGTATTAAGAAGAGAGGAGAGAATAATAGGGGTAATATCTGACCATTTTGTAAATCTATGGTGCAACCTCAGTGTGATTAATGTGTTCAGGTTTAGTCATCAAAACAGCCAGAGTAGAAAGAGAAGAGGTCCCGTGAAGGGCAGCAAAAAAAGAAAGAGAGAGATTACAGGTGTAGGGAAGGTAATCTATAAGAAAGAAGATGAAAAGGTGTAGGACTATTAAGAGTGGAAAGGGGAAGAATAAGATGAGAAAAATGACAGAGGACTATAGATAATACCAAGAAGGCTAATTGGTTGCTTCTCTTTCCTTTATTCTTTCCTATAATACAAGACCAAAGGGGCACTTGGAAATAAAAAGACACACATTTAAAATGGGTAAAAGATAATAGTTTTTAAGCATGTAATTAACCTGTGAAACTCACTTCTGCATGATATTACTTGGACAAATAGCTTAGGAAGAGACCAGCAAGGATAAGACACCTATGTGAAAAAGACTAGCATTTCCAATGCCACTAGCTAAGTTTAAAAAAAACACAAAGACTATCAATCCTCAGGCTTCAGGGCACAACTTTGTTCATTGTGATCAACTGCAGGTGAAGCACAGCAGGGTGTTAAAAATGCAGCTCTGGAAACTTCGGCACATCACCCTTCCTTTGTGCTTCTGGCTAGTTATCTCAGGTACATACACGGGTCTCATTGTTGCATTATGTGATCACATCACAACCATTAAGATATTCATCACCCCCAGTGTCCCTACTAGATATAGAAATGCTTTTTGCATTTTGTACATTTGCCCTAGGTCATACAGGAAAAAGTAGCAGAGCAAGGAACAGAACCCTTGTCCTTGCCCCCGCCTGAACTATTGGACCACACTTCCTCCCACCGTTGCTGGAGGTGAGAGAATAGATAATTCCCATAACCCAGTCAAACTTTCACTTCGTTAGTCAGTCCACATCTTAATTAGTGCTTAGTATGATGCCAGTTTTGATACCTGGAGGTGGGCCAAGACCATTAACTTAGTTCTCACCAGCCAAGAAACACCTATCAGCTGGGAAACAACTTTGGGTGACCACTAGGGCTGTGTGAAGCTTTGGTAGCTGATTCGATTCGGAGGAGATTCAGACCAATTCGGCGGCCAAATCTCCAAATCCAAATCGAATAGGGAGACCAATTAAAAGGTCTAAATTGAATCGGAAGCTTCTGAATCAATTCAGAAAAGATTTGGCACCACTTCAGAGATTCGGTCATAGGCTAAACAGGCAGCAGTCCTCACCACGCTGGACACAGCTGCCTCCAGCTGGTAAGTCTATTGTTGTGGGTGGAGGGGGGAGGGAAGGGGCATGGGGGGAGAGATTGAGGCTAGGGCTGGGACAAGCTGCCCAGCCATGGCAGGGGGGCACAGGGCTCGGGGAGGGGAGTGTGGGGGCATGGGATGCAGGCGCAAAAGCAGTGATGAGTTGTGGGATGTAAGAGTGTGATGCAGGCATGGCTCGCTCCGGGCAGAAAGGGGCAAGTGGCATCAGGGCATAGCCCCGGCTCCCAGCACTGCCAGACCTGCATCCTGCCTTTCTCCCCGAGTCCTGCGTCCCCCCCACCCCCCATTGCGGCTTGGCAGCTTGTCCCAGCTCCAATCCCTCCCTCCCCCATGCTCTTTCCCTCCACCCTCTGCACACCACAACAGACGTACCAGCTGGAGCCAGATGTGTCCAGCATCAAGGACTGCTGCCTGTTTAGTTTACAGCCAAATCACTGAAGTGGTGCTGAATCTTCAGATCCAATTCAGCTGAACCCAATCAGGACAGTGATTTGAATCTCCAGATCAAATCACTGCCCCTCCAAACCAGCCGAATCCGAAGCGAATACTTGCTGCTTCGCACAGGCCTAGTGACCACCATTTGGGGCCTCAATCCTGAAAGTGATAGGATACAGGCAGACAGTCAATGGCGCCCAGGACATGCAAAAAGCAGTCGACTCACAAGCTTCAGCTGTACTCAAATGGGCAAAGTTGGAGGCCACAGGATTCACAGGAACTCTTACCCCATTACCACTCCTCAGATACATACTGCCTGACTCACCTCTCTCTCTCACACATACACACACACACATACACACGCACACATATGTGTGCACAAACAATATCACACATTTAGGGCCAGCCTGCACTAAATGCTGTGGGTGAGCACTGACTTGCACTGAGTTGGGTGAAACTACACACATGAGTTGTATCATTTAGCAATTTTTTTTAAATGACAGCCAAACAGAATCTGTACTTTCCCTGTGTGAATAAGGGTCATGCATATCCTCTTTTCCATAAGGAACCATCTAGATTGTACTTTCTCTGTCTTTCTGTTTTATATTATCACTCACTCAATATATATTTAACTAACTGGGGGATTTATCAGTTGATCTCTTATGATAAGAAAACTACAGCATGCCTTTAATGTTCTCATTTCTTCACTTTTTTAACCTTTTTTTTTTTCTTGAAGCAGTTTTGCCCCCAGATGGAAACTTAAAAGCTCCACCATGATCTTTCTTGGAGAAAAGAGTCCACTTTGAAGCTGTGATATGGTGAATGCATAGGTCATTTTGAGAATAAAACATAAAGAGACACTAAAAATGAAAGTTTTATTTCCTTCTCTAGTGATAAGCATGTACTTAAAGAAAGCCTTTTTCCCCTACCTGATGGCCCCTTATGGAGCAAATTTGTTTAAAAAATGTTCCCTGACACTAATTCTCAACCCATATCTCGCATACCTGGAACTCCTGAAATGTCATCTGCTTTCATTTACCACTGGAACAAGACCTAACTTGTATCTTTATAAAGGAAAGAGTGATTTTTTAATCAAATCAATGTCTTTTCTTCCTTCGTTTCCTCCATCATTACTTTTCTGCTTTGAAATTGATTTCTAATACAAAAAGGGGTCTATAAATTATACAGAATGAGACTAGTTTTAAATTGGCTAACCGCCATTGGATTAACAAATGAGTCCACTCTTTCAATCTGATACTGTATAGCTGCTAACCAAATTCAGCCTTTAATGGTGCCTTTTTTCCAATATTGTGGGGGACCAACTTTTCTAATATGGCTAGTGGATGCTAAATGGATTCCACAAAGAGCTGTGTCCCAATACAGAGCAGGGGCTTCTGTACAAATCCGAAGTACAGACCGTGAAAGAGAAGTGTAATGATTAGAAGTTATCAATGTTCTGACCATCAGAAAAAGGTAATACCATTGAATTACCTTTCCTTTCACCCCACGACAATGATATTGATCTGTAACAAGAACTACTTCACCTATTTAGTGCATACTATTACCTTACTTTCACAACAGCCCATTCATATCTGGGACGCTAGGCTAAACTGTTCTTTAAATTGAGTAATCCAGGTCTCTTAAATTCTGCATGCCATAACTAAACATACAATAATGTGATGGTATGGTAATTAATTATACAGTGACTGATCCTGTGGACAGGCAAGTTTTGAAGGCAGAGCAAGTTGTGAGTGTCAAGCTACCGCAAAAGTCGGAAGACAGCTACCAGAAACTATGGATAGAAGTGAGTTAAAGGTTCTTTTCTAAGATTAACTTGTTACAAAGTATTGGGCTTCTATTTGATGCATATCCCAACTACTGTGCTCAGAGACATCACTGGGCATAGACTGAGCAGCTCCCTGTTGCAACTTCCAGTGCTGAACAGAAGTTGGCTGTTGGGTCCGGGAGCTGGGGGTGCCAGCTGCTGGCTGCGAGCCTGCAGCCCAGTCTCTGAAGCAATGCCACTTTCCCTTCCCAGCTCAGATGCTGTTTGCAGAATGGGAGGGGGGGGAGGGAGCAGAGGGAGCTCATTCTTGGGGTGCCCCAGCTAGTGGGGTCTTTTAAGCCAACCCTCCAGGACTGGCTTAAAAGACCCCAAACCAAACTCCCTCCACTCCCTTTTCCCCTCCCATTCTGAAAATAGCAACAGGCTGGGAGCTCTGTAGACACAAGTTACAGAATGAGCTCTGTTTTGGAGCATGTTCATCTGAACCCCTATACAATAAGGGTTCACATTTTCAGGGGGTCAGATACTTTTAAAGTGGTCTGTAGCCATGCACTTCTGTTTGGTCATGGCTGTATACTGCTTTCTGGGACCAGATCAGGTAAAAATTGGCACTTCTGTCTACACCCACAGATCCCTGTATAATACTGGTAACAGGTTACTGATCATTTACATACACCTTTTGTGTGGGCCATAAGCACTACCTAGGTAATCCTGGCCTTGATGGATACACTGACAATGATGGCATTACCTGACCTGCTTGGGAAAGGAAGGTGGTCCTGACATGCCATATTTGTCAGGACCACTAATAATCAACAATGTTCCACTTTACTCTTCAACATGAAAAATAATCAGATTATTACCTCTGTAGATTACATTTTCAAAAAGTAATCTGCTACTCTGACAACACTTCATCTAGAGTCCCTGCCAGTGAGCAAACATATCATAAGAGGATAATTACATGGGTAGTTCTTTCCTTTATAGAAGAGCCTTATCCTTCAGATGGAAACAGCGGACACACTTTCTACAGCATCACTCATCTGAGCATATCAAAGTGCTTCACAGACGTTCATTATAAGTAATTACTAGCTGGCACATGTGAATAATTCACAGGCTAGTAGAAGTGTAGCTCTTTATTCTTCCTCTCTTTCTTTCTCTCTTCAAAGTGCCTTCTCCTATTCCTTCCTTTCATTCTTCCCTGTTCCCCACACCCTGATCAGAGCGAGTCAGGTACCTAGGCACTCATATATCGCTATCCACATCTTTAGAGGCCTAAACATCCACCAAAATGTGACCCTAAATCCTGAGATAAATCTAAAGCAGACTAGCCTACCACAACTTTCATCTCTTTTTAATTTTTCTCAGTGTGTAAATTATACTAAGCTGAACTTCTTTAGACTCCCCAGGCCAGATTTAGATGAATGTGACAGGCACATCAATAAATAGGTATAAAACCAATTGCATCCAAAGTACATGATACTTAATTTTGACAGGGGTGGAAAAAGTATGTATTCTCAGTCTCATTAAAATCCCTTAAACTCATTTATGAACTTGGTGCATGGGTCAAATTAATCCTTAAATCGAATGGTGGAAAGTTATTGCAGTCAGTGGGGTTGACTATGCGTAATGTAATTGATAGGTCTCCTCAATACCGATGAACAGTCAGAGACTTTTTTTTATTCTGTTCATTTTAGAAATGGACCATTTCCCCCCTTGAAATCTTTTGGGGAATGTTTATTGACTTTTTTGTTTACAAGATGCATTTAAAAAAATAATGTTTTTATTCCTTTTTTATTCTTGAGGAACAAAGGGATAGTGACTCAGAACTGGAACAACAAAAAGAGATATGTGGCAAAGGAAAGTAAAATGACCAAACCCAGTAGGATAACAGCTGCCTGCCAAGCAAGCACCAAAAGCAAAGGTTAAGTAAGCAAACTGAAAACAAGGAAGTTCTGATAACAGAAAGAGTGAGAAAAATAGAGAGATGAAAAGTAGAGTGACAAAACACATTTGCACACATATAAAGGATCAAAGTAAAAAGAGGCCCAATGATGGACCACATGAAGAGAAAGGAGTGACTTCAGACGTAAGCTAACAGAGAAGATGCTGTCCAAAAAACAAATAAAAAAATGAAAAATGGACAATAAACAAGTTGATTTAGTTAAAGTTTCCTTAGAAAATTGGAAGGAAACATGAAAATTAAACAAATATCCTCTTCAATTTAGTTCACTGTTCTAAAAAGGCCATTTTTAAACAGCATTTTCCCATTCATTATGTCAACCACCTTTCCATTTGTCACCCCAGGCTTCAGAGGTAATGCACAATCTATCTGTGTTTGACATGGCAACATCTTTGTTTAGGGTGCAGGTCAACAGCACAGCGGAGCCCCTCTCCCCCATGGAACAGGAAGACAACAGTAGGATATAAATCTCAAAGGCTTCTGATGTCACGTAGTTCCAACTCAGTAGTAACATATGACTGAGCCATAATTATTTAATAACCATGAGTTATTATGGCACCTTAAGAGTAATCCTGTTCATTTCTTTTTGTGCCAGAGAGGTTATTCTGAGAATGGGTGAATGAAAGGATGATGGGGCCTTCATTGAGAAAGGTGGGGGAGACGGTTTCCTTAGCATATGGCTGGGCTCCACAGTGTTTGTTATGTGTCCTTTATAGGACATTTCTATCTTTCTACATCACCAAGAATCATTTACAAGTATTGATAAGGGGCTCGCTCCTTTGTACTTCTCACAACAAATAGGGAAAGGAGTTGATTTAGAGACTCATCAGTCTACCTTTGCATTTGTAGAAGTCAATTAAGAAGGGCCAGATTGTAGTAGATGTTTATCTTGAATTTCATTTTGCAGTAATAAGACAAATAGCTCTGACCCATCCCTGTGTCTAACCACAGCAAAAGTAGCAAAGTCTCAACTGCCTACAGGCTGAAGTCAGACACTGCGAGGAACTAATGAAGAAGTGGGGCTATACCATTGGTTCAATCACCTGTGACTGCAGCACAGAGCCTCAGACTATGCAATACCCACTGCCTGAAGGCACATGTACAATGAAAACCTTACAAAACATAACAAGCAAGCTCAAACATGTATAACAAAATGGTCAAATGTAGGGTAGAGACATGAAACAAAGAAGATGACCTAGAGACTAGGGCCCTGATAAAGTAAGCACATAAATTAGAAGCACAAAGCCAGCCAGACAGTTTGCTAAGAACATCCCACTGGATCAGGTCCGCATCAAATCACCCCATTTTTTTTAATCAAAAAAGGAACATTGAGCATATCTGTAAGACCCATATACAGAGGATGCCTCACCTTCTTGAGAATGCCATCACGTGTCCCTCCCTGCCCACCATCCATTATTCTTCTGATCTATACATTGTTCATACTGAAACAGAGTGATATATTAGCAATCACAGTCTCTCATCCCAATAACCCTTCATCTGACAATGCAGAGCATAATCCTCTCCCTGCACCAGGGCTCTTGGTCATGAGAACAAAGACACCATACCACTGAAAATATTTAAGCAGGACCTTTTGTTCCAGCTGGTCATAGCTGCAATTAGATGGGAGCATCACTGGGTAATCAGAGATGCTCTAGCCAAATGGAAGGATCAATAGAGAGCTATCAACAGCACCATTGTTACTGTCTAACACATTTTTTATTTATTGCACAGGGCAAGCGAAAATGCCTGAGGGATAAGAGATCTCCAGCACAAAAAGACATGAGAAAGAATGGACAGAAGGGAAGGTGCTGTTCATTTTGAAGATTTCCTTCTCCTCCTCCACGTTGCGTACTTGCACCTTGGAGGCATGTGGCCTTGTGTCCATTACACATTATAAAAGTATTTTACTTATGATGGAGGCACAGTAAGCTAAGGTATTCAAGGTTTTTTTACATGTCAAGTCATGATTGAATGTATAAGCAGAAGGCTGGCCAGGCTTAAGATAGTTCCTTGGGAATTTTTATTTGTCTAAGACCCATATGTACTTATATTGGCCTAGCTCACTTTCTCTACCCAAAGGATTAAAACAGCAGGCAGACTAGATGAAGGTAAACTGTAGGACTGTGAAAAGCTTCAGTCCCATATTAAATTTGGTGGAGATCTGGCCCAATTTGGTGGCCAAATCTCCAAATCCAAATCAAATCAGAGGACCTTTTAATTTCTCCAAATCGAATCGGAACCCTCCAAATCGATTCAGAGAGATTCAGAAAGTTTCGGAGATTTGGACATAGACACAGCTTTAAATGTTTTTTCTACATACCTCAAGGTAGCAGGCAGCTCATGAATACTGTGATGCTCGGGTGGATGGAGCATCCCACAGGAGCACAGGGGGCTCCCTAGTGCACTTGGCAGCAAACCCAGAAGTGGACCAGAACTGCTTCTAGTCCACTTTTGGGTCCACCGGAGAGCACACTGGGGGCCTGCCCGGCTTGGTGACTGGTGCCTTCTGGATCTTGGGGTGCACCGGGGTCTCCCTGTGACCAATCCCTGAGCCAGGAGGATGGGGGGGGGGGGGGGACCTCTGTGTGCTTGGCGGCAAACCTGGAAGTGGACCGGAAGAAGTTCTAGTCCGCTTCCAGATTTGCCGCCGAGCATGTAGAGGGACCCCCCCCCCCCATGCTCCTGTGGGACACTCCATCCGCCCCAGTATTGTAACATCCACAAGCCATGCTGGTACCTCGAGGTACGTAGAAAAAACTTTTAAATCTGTGCCTATGTCCGAATTGCTTATTCTCTGAATCAGCATTGAATCTTCAGATTCGCCCAAATCAAATCAGGAACAGTGATCCAAATCAACAAATTGAATCACTGTTCCTGATTCAGGCCAAATCCGTATTGAATACGGCCCACTTTACACACCCCTACTAAACTGGTGGAGCTGTTGTAGGGGCAGAGTACTGTGCCAGATACAGATATTACACTTTTACTGGTATAAGTGATTGGAAATTGGTCTATACCCACAACAGAACAGAAGTTCAGTGCACATAAACTGGTTTAAAAATGGTGGAACCCAGTCTTAGATTTGCCCCCCACCTCACCAAAGGGCAGATGTATGTTCTGTTTACTACTGATCTAAACTACACCACTTACAGAAAATAGTGTAACTTAGATCAATTCTGCCTTGGTTTTTTTAAACAACTGAACCTAGCCCTGGAAAAGAAGGGACAAACCAACGAGTGAGGTGTGTTTGCAGAACAGTGTAAAAAGGTAAGGACTAGCATCACTTGAAGTGTTTAAGTCAAACCAGAGGTGAGAAGAGAGAGCTTGGGGAGCTAGGAAGCAGCAGTTCTGAGCTGAGAGACAGAATACTATTTAGGCTTCCGACTGACGATATCTTATCTTTCTCTCTCTTGCATAAGCAATAAAAAACTGCCCGAAAACACCCAAACATTTCAATAAAGAACATTGCCAGCTGGTAATAAGCACTGATTTTTAAAATACTGTTTCAACGTTAAGAGCTATCCCAGTTGCTTTTGCTCTATTGGTACTATCTGTTTCCTTGAGGCAAGATTGCTTCAAGTTTTCGAATGCATTAGTGTTCATTTGAGATTTAGGGATGATCCTGCAGGAGCAAGAAAGGATGAATTATAAAAAGGGTGAGCTGGAATCACTATTTCATACCACTGGCTGCAGATCTTTCTCTCTCTTTTCTGCAACCCACAATCTGTCTGTCCATTTTCTTCTAGCAACTGTTTCCTCTTTGTCACATGTACCTCAATTGCCAGTTCACTTTTTAACTTACTCTCCAAAGGAAAATTAAGTCCATCAAGCTTTCCCTGGCATGCAAATGTAGTCATTCAGTCATGAGATGGAGAACCAGGCAGATCCCACATTCAAGCTATAGCTGCCTGCATGTCTACTACCTCACCCAGCTGGAGAGGTTTGGCTTCATTGCCCTGTGACTAAATTAACCCAAGTCCAAGCAAGCACAGCATAAGGCACTTCAGTCCAGATAATGGGGCCACAGGGGATCATTTGGGATGCTTTCATTAGCAAAAATACATAACCTTTGATTTCTTAGGGTAATTTCAGCACTGCCTCCATGGCTAATGAAGGGTTTATTGTGCACCGGGTTATAGAAACTGCAGCAGGACAACTTTCAGTAATTCTCTTTCAGGTATCTTCTCCTCCCTCCTTCATGGTTTGCACTCAAAGACTGGGCATTGCAAGTCAATGATAATTGACAATGTGACACATGGTTTTACAAACCCAGCAAGCCTAATATCAATTGAACTGACAGTACTGGATCCCGGGCATCATCAGTGAGGATGCAGAAATTCCAGCTGCCAATAGCTGTGCCCTTCCACTGACCTGTGGAGGATCAGCCAGGCTTCAGGAACCAGAAAAAAAATAATCAGATTCTTCAGTGTGCAGAGTCTCCACAACCCTTCACACCTCACTCGTCCATTCTGGCAGGCTGTTTGCTACAGGTGGATGCTAATTAGAAACCTCTTCTTTGTGCTTATACAGCAAACAGCTAAAGCTTTAAGGAATTACCAGGATGGTGGTGGGGGGGGGGGGGTGTTCCTAATGGGAACAAGAGATCTCACTTCTTTTTCAAAACCCAAAGGGCCAGATATTGGAAATTTTCTCATGGACTGCACAGTTTTCTCTTCTCGTGTTTATAAAAAGCTCTTGAAATTGCTGCCGTTTGGACCTTTAGAATGTCACTTGTTTTTTTGTCCTCTCAGCATCATCGGGGCTGCATCTGCAGCAGGGGTCCGCTAACCTCCCAAGGGCATCCCTTCAGCAAACATATGATAATAGAGGAGCAGGAATTTTGTTTAAGAGAACAAGTTGAAGGATACAGCCCTCTGTTAAATCTAGACTAACCGGCCATTCCTCAGGGTCCTAGTCCAGCGGATTTAAATTAGAGAAGTGGCTAACCTCAGGGTTGAGAGCTGTCATCTTGTGCCCTAATACTCAGTAAGCATGATCTAGAAGCAGCTGATAATCAAGTCCTAGGTCTGATGTCCTTATACCTAGCTCATTCCTTCAGCTCTGAGTCTGAGATAGCCAGCATGTGTCAAGTAGTAACATGGACGCTTTCTGCGTGATGACATTCAGAGACTGATCAAATCACTTCCTGTACACAAGACTCAGCCACGGTAAGAGCATTTGGTTACTGTGCTAGTGAACTAAGCAGAGATGATGACCTAGAGGAGAATGGTCCCAAATCCCATTCCTGGTGCTCTGCTATGCTAAGGGTGTCGAACATATGGCTCAGGGGTTGGATTCAGCCAGCAGGGAGGTGTGAGTTAGAGACCGTCCAGCTGGTTTGCATTCTGGGGAACACCAGAGACCAGAGTACTGCAAGTCACTGAGCACCTCAACCCACGTGGACTTCCCAGGATCAAGCAGTGAGTGGAGAACAGGAACAACTTGAATGTAGACTTTGCAATGAGTGAACAGGGAGAATGGGAGAAGTTTCCTTAAAAAACTGGTCTAAATAATAATAATAAAAAAAACAACAGCAATAATGAAAAATAAAAATAAAAATAATCATAGTAAATCACAAAATTCCTGTCTATGCAAGGACTGATACTGATAAACCATACTGGCTTCTCTTGATCCACACCTACGGTGTCACACTATTATAGACAATTATTATGTCAGACTCCTAGATACAACAACAGCCTTTTTATTTAACGTTGGTGTATTTTAAAGTTCAAAATCACTCACAAAGCCAAAATACAAGCCTGAGAGCCCTCTCCAAAATATGCCATCCCGCGTCTGCAACATTATCCCTGAATCACAGAGAAAATATGTCTTGGGCTTTCATCAGTGCTCTTGGGACGGCAGTCACTATTGGTTAAAAGGGCCTTGTGGTTTTATCAGCCAGGTCCTTTGCTTAAACGACGCAAAGTACCCCTGAGTTTCATAATGTTTGTTCTTCTTTACAGGCCAGTGCATCCACCCAGTACTTCTAATGACATAGGACCTATAACTAGTGACTCCAGCAGGCTTGAAAATGGCACTGCTGAAGTCGGTGTTTCAGTGCTACAGCATCTGCAGATAATGGAGCAGCAATTATCTCATCATGCGAGCACTTCCTTCTCTTACAAGGAGACAGAGAGGCAGTTAAGTTATCTGGAGATGGCTTAAAATACATATTTTGAAAGGTAACTGTAAGGAGATGGATTATGGGGAACTGACAAACAGGGACTGCAGGTATTAAGGCTGGGGGGAAGGGGGAGGGAGGTGGCCTGATTGCAGTTTTGCATAGAATAGGGGCACTTTTGAAGAGGTATAATTTAAAGGCTCATTGCTTGCTTCCTACCTGGCATTGTGAAAGCTGGAAAAAAATGAGGGAGTCTAGTCCATTTGCAATCAGTTGTTTGCATTCTACTACAGAATAGTCTACAAACCCTCATAAAATACTAGGTAATGAAAATGCTTGGCATATTTTGAATTGCTTTAAAGTGATCAGGCAGTGACTGGAAAACGAGAGATGGAATTGATGGAATGTTCTCTGATATTTGCTTTATGTAACTCCCCCTAAAGTAAGAAGTCTGCATTTTGTTACACTCACATTCCCGGAGAGATCTATCTACAGTAGTTCCTTAGACATTTCTTTCTGTCACTTCATTCTCCGCATTGCAATGCCACCACTGGTATGTACATGCCTTGCCATGCAAGATCCCAATAAACCAGGCCTGGATTAAGAAAACTATCACCTTCTGCCAGTGTAAGATAGACGCTTCAGAGAAATAGTTTTCATTTCCATAATGCCTCTTGTTTCTGGCTCTGCTCTATTTCTTAGCAGCAAACTCATTCAAATGCCGCAGTCAGGACTGGCAGGGCATGACGTCTGTCCCCTTAACCTGGACCCTGCTTTTCTATTCAAGCCCAGAGAAAGGGCTGAACAGATGATTTCAGCTTCATGAGTTTTCACATGTAAAGGCCAGTGGGAAATCTGATTTTTACTTTAGCAAATCATTTTGAGGCAAGAATGGAAAATGATTTTGTTTCTCCCTTTGAAAACGCAATTTCCTACCAGTTTGGTTTGGTTCGGTTTGGTTTGTGGTTTTTTCATAGTGAGAGTAATATTCTGCAGACCCCTGCTTAAAGGGCCACACAACTTCTATCCTGTGGCAACTTCCACGTCTCACTGCCAGACACCACCACTTCGCATCTGTTCATTCTGTTACTAGGAGAGACTAAGACCTGTGGACTCATCCATGTATTTCCCCTCTATTTCTCAGGCCTCTGTTCATATAACTGTTTCAAAAATCTTGCTTTAATTCCTTTTCCCACTGTTGTTTTGCATTTTGCAAAGAAAACTCTAGCATAATGATTCCTGCGCACACAGACACCACCCTCTGTGAGGACCAAAGGATCAGACTTCACAGTCCCTTCTCAGTTGCTTAAAAGAGAAACTCCTTCCATTTGTGAGTAGCAGGCTGGATGAGTGGCTAGGAGCAGCCGCTGGAAGAAGACATTGTCACAAGCCAATGTACCATGTGTCTTTTGCAAATGCACATCAACTCTGCCTCCCACACCCCTTCCCCATGGAAGCTCTATTTTGAAAATAGGGAGCACCTGGTCTGACTGCTCCTCAACTTTGTGTTTGGATAATGAGTATTTGCACAGCATGAGTGTATTCTGCCCATGTGCACTGTGCTCTGTATCTAACCTGATATGGGTCCTCAGAGGGCTAGTCTTGTCTTTCCTGAGACTGCTTCCCATTCCTGCTCTGGAATTTGAAGGTGGTGCCCCTCAGAGCATGACTGGGTCAATCACAAATCCTTGCCACTGTAAAGACAGAAAAAGTCTCAGCCCAGGCACAGTCTTAGCAGCAATGCCACGGCAAGGAAGTTTGGCACCCAGAGCAAAGCCCGCAGTGGCAGCCTGCCCTTGCCCCGCACACATATCAGTGGGGCATATGCTTCCCCATGCTTGCCCGGGAGTGCACACAGCATTGGGAACCCCCCCACCATTCCTGCCTGCCCCTAAATGAGCCACTCACGGCTCCAGCCCGTGTCCTGCCCCGACTGGCACCCCTTTGCTTTGGCACCCGGGGAAGTCATTCAAGTGCCTGGAGGTGGCCCCTCGAAGTCATTAGCAAGATAATAGTGGCTTGGAGATTAGTGGGGTAAGCTGCCTTGTTGCTGTCCGTGCTCAGGGTGACCACATGGGACAAAGTGAAATCCAAGACACTGCCCTCCCTCAGCTGAAGCAGGCACCACTGGTATTACTATTTAGGCAGCTAAGGAGTCAATGGTCTGTTAATAACCCATTGTTTTCCATAGGGGTTAACAATCCCCTTTGTAATGGGCATTCCACTAATCAAGCTAACCTATGATGGCGATTTTGCTGTCTGTGAGGGCTTCCTTTTTCACAGCTCCTGCCCACCCCACCCCACCCCACCCCACCCCCGGGATACTCGTTTTCATAGTTTCATAGTTTCTAGGGTCAGAAGGGACCTGAGCAGATCATCAAGTCCGACCCCTGCCATGGCAGGAAAGAGTACTGGGGACAAACGACCCCAGCAAGGTGTACATCCAGCCTCCTCTTAAAGACCCCCAGGGTAGGAGCCTGCACCACTTCTCTTGGAAGTTGGTCCCAGATCCTAGCCGCCCTGACCATGAAGTAGCACCTCCTGATGTCTAGTCTGAATCTACCCTCTGCCTGCTTGTTTTAATTTTCACTGGCTGGCTATAAGCGGCCTCCAAAATCTGGGACTGTCCCAGCCAAACCAAGATGAATGGTCTCTCTACCCATGCTGTACACATCTTGTAAACTATACAGCAACTCCGCAAGGCTGTCAATCCCCAGCATGAAACTGGGTAACGATCAGAGAGGAGAGGGCCAAGAGGCATTTTTCTTTTGCCTGAAATGGTGGGATTTTTTTTTTTTCCCTCAGAGCTCTGCACCTTTTGAATTTTGCAGGAGATAACTGGCTTTAACATAGTGAGAGAGATGAAGCGTGTATTTTAAGGGAGAAATGGGAGGAAAAAAACCCACATTCTAAAAATACACCATGGTTGGAGTCACAGGAGTCCCGTGGTGACAGAAGGGAACGTGGATCTGAGGAGATTACTTGAAGGGGAATGAAAAAAGAGGGAAAATAAAAGTAATTTCATAAGGGGGAAAATCTTTCTTCCCTGTAAAACAATCTGAAAGCCTGGGAGTTGCAGAGGAAGCCAGGCAATTTCACAGCAATTCCTGGGGGAGACGACTGTTTTCCTGAGTCTCCTAATTAATTATACATGCTATTGAAGAGATGTAACGTGGCTTCTAATATGAAAAAAATTAAAATGAAAAAAAAAAATGGATGGGGAGAGGGAAGACAAAATGGTTTTTGTTAATCCAAGTTCAGCTAATTTGCCTTTAATCAGAAGCTGACAGGAAAATGGTAAACCCGGGTGCTTGCCACATTTAGCGGAGATGTCCCCACTGTCTTTAACTGATAAAACAGTTCGCTGCTGACCTTCAGTGGGAGGAGAACATTTCCTTCAGTGCTGCTGAGAGCAGTTTCAATAGATCCTTGTATTTATTACAATCAACTCCATGACCGTTGCTCCATCAGCCTGAACAAATGGGACTTGTGTGTCAAAATCCTCTAACATCCCCTCAGCTTTTCTTTATTGTTTGAAGATGGCGAGGGGGCAGCATAAGT
Organism: Crocodylus siamensis; assembly: GCF_052110815.1. NCBI lineage: Eukaryota > Metazoa > Chordata > Crocodylia > Crocodylidae > Crocodylus > Crocodylus siamensis. The sequence goes on along the minus strand of NC_143409.1, from coordinate 13,244,261 downwards.
CTAGTTTGTCTGGATTGTCTACAAAGACAGTGTCCCAGCTAAGGGCAGCTCAGGCATGCCAGGGGCAGAGGGAGGGTCTTGGCTCATTGGTTGGGGGGGCTTGGACAATCATGACCTCACAATAGAATAGGTTTGGGGTCAAGGAGGAATTCTTCTCCTGGGTCACATTAGCAAAGGCTGCAGGGATTTTTGCTTTTCTCTGCTGTGTGGGGCATGCTGGGAACATCGAAGCCAGTGCCTCTCAACTTTTTTCGACTCAAGGCACCCCTTGATTCTCTAAAGACACTTCTTGGAAAATGCCAACTCTTCATTTTCACTTGTTTTTTTTACTACAAAAAATGAATAGAGCAATTCTTCTGTTCCAAAAAACCAAAAACCCTACAGCAGACCAGAATCTCTGGGTTTATTTTGTGACTCATGTTCGTGCCTGAACAGTGCTAACATTGTGTGACACCCCACAACACCCTTAAAAGGCACCCCAGGATGCTATAGCACCCTGGTTGAGAATCACTCAGCATGTCTACATGGGCATTGAAGCATGACTAAACTTAATGTGCATTAAGCTAATACGCATTAAGCCATTTTTGGTAGGTGTCTACATGTGCAGGGACTTGGCATTAAAGTTAGTCCACTTGGCACTAAAGCCAGTGCCAAGTCCCTGCAGCCCTGCCATGTGTTTCTAGTGGCTGGGCAAACCCTGCACTAAAGTTAGTGCAGGGTTGTGTCTACATGTGCATTAATATGCTTTAACTAATCATGCCTAAATTTGACACCTGCATTTGCAGGTGTCAAATTTAGGTGCGATTAGCCTAATTTTGCCATTTTTGATGCACATTAAAGGCATGCACATGTACATGCATGCCCGTAATGTGCATTAAATTAGGCCAATGCTCATTAACGTGTCTTGTGTAGATTCACTCGCTATTTCTCGTCCTTTGCAGTGTCAGTGCATCAGCAGTAACCCCGCCTCTCTCTGGTCTCCCTGTAGCACACTGCAGTGGGTTTGGGGCTCTGTCAGGTGTTCTGATATTGTCGACTGTGCAGAGCTGGAGTGGATGATTTTCACAGTGCCCTGAGAACAGAGGGCACTGGACGTGGTGACCCAAGAGGCTTCTTCCAGTCCTGTATTCCTATATTTATGGACCAAATAAATGCTTATTGGGTGGAAACTGTACAACTCCATTTACATCATACCAATTTAAAGCAGTTAAGGGTGTGGTCTTTGTCTTCAAAACACCGGAGTCCCACATCAAGGGCTGGGGAAAAGAACAAGTCCAACGAATAAGATCCGCCTCTGGATGAAAGCGTCTACCACTAGTTTAGATCATCTATAGCGCCTGCCCACAGCTGGTGTTTGCTGGTTTGGGTTTCTACAGTACAAAAACAAAAGCTCCAGTTGCTCCTCACACCTGTTACAAAGCAAAAATGAAACCAAACAGCAGAATCCCAAGAATCAAGAGACCAAAAGCTGCCTTAAAAGCACACTTCCCTCTCCTCACACAGAGCTAATCCTCTGTAAATCCTGCCTGGAGATAGATACACTTTTGTCCTCACATTGTGCCATGAAAAATCAACAGACCAAGGCTAATTCCCACCAAGGAATGGCCCGTTTCCATTGTTGTTGAGGACCTTTGCTGGGGCATGCTCCGTCCTAAGCTGACTCTTTTAAATAACAGCACAAATTGTCATGAGGAAGATTAGAGGTGGAACTCATTGCCACCAAATGCTATGGAAGCTGACAGGTTAGCCAGATTTAAAAAATGGGGTTGAGCATAAGACTTAAGGATACAGTAGAAATTCCTAGACCTTAAATGCTGAAGGCTGCAAGTAAAGAGAAGCAGTGGAAAAAACCCTGGTCCTACCCCGTTCAGTCTCCCTTTCAGCATCTACTCTCTGCCACTGAGTGACATCAGCCTTCTGATATGCCATTGTGGAACATGGGTCAAAGCCCATCAAGTAGAGCTCTGCTTAGTGATGAGGCCCTTTATGGGCGCTTCACTGATTACTTGGTCCAACGGAAAAATGAAACAGGGATGGGAGTGAGGGTCATAGGCTCTGTGTGATGCAGGATGTTGGGCTAGATGGACCACTGGTCTCAATAAATGGCAGTTTTATGTTCTTACGTGTTTGTGGCAGCCTAGCATGAAAAAAGAGTCTGCCTCCCAACTAAGAGGACTCAAGCAATCTAAAATCAAACGCCATAGGTTCAATCCACATGCCGAAGGGCAGCCAGTGCAGCTCCTGTGCACGTGACATGCTGTCTCATACAAAGGCACTGCTTCAGAACCAGGTCACCACAGTCTCCATTAAGTTAAGTTGCTTAGAGATTTGCCCCACTCAGAGTGCATGGCAGCAATTTAGTTTTGAGGTGACACAAGTCAAAGGTTGCCGTAGCTAGGTTTGCATTCAGAAGAAATGGTCAAAATCTCCTTGCCAGATGTCCCACTTGCTGCCGTTACCCAATTACTCAGAAGCAGATGAGGACCATAGACTTTAGGAGGGCTGACTTCAACAAGCTAAGGAGGATCATTGGGGAAGCGCTGAGGACCCAGAGGGGAAGGGAGCCAGATGTCCAAGGTGAGTGGTTGCTCCTTAAGGAGACGATCCTCCATGCCCAAAGGGAGGTAATCCCAACAAGGGTCAAAGGGAGCAGGAGGGCACATAAACCCCCATGGCTCACTAGGAGCATCCGGGAATGTCTCCTTGCTAAAAGGGAGGCATACACCCAATGGAGGGATGGGGTCATCACCAAGAAGGACTATGTTACAGTCGCCCGAGGATGTAGGGGGGCAGTCAGGAAGGCCAAGGCAGAGATGGAGATAGGACTAGCTTCCCGGATTAAGGACAATAAGAAGTCCTTCTTCAAATACATAGGGGGTAAAAAGAGGGTCCCGGGTAATGTGGGGCCCCTGCAGGACACGATGGGCAACTTAGTCATCATGCCAGATGACAAAGCTAACATATTTAACAATTTCTTTGCCTCTGTCTTCCTAAGTAGGGACCAGTTCAGCCACCTCCCTGCTGGGCCCCCCTCGGGCCCCGGGAGAGACACGCCTGGGCCAGGGGTTAGCGAGGAGTTAGTTAGGGTACTTCTGGAGAGGCTGGACATGTTCAAGTCCGCTGGTCCGGACGATCTTCACCCTAGGGTTCTACAGGAACTGGCCGAGGTCATTGCGGGACCCCTGGCGCGGCTCTATGAGCACTCGTGGTGCTCTGGTGAGGTGCCGGAGGACTGGAAGAGGGCCATTGTGGTCCCTATCTTCAAAAAGGGAAAAAAAGAGGACCCGGGAAATTACAGGCCAGTTAGTCTTACCTCAATCCCGGGTAAGCTCTTTGAAAAAATTATCCTGGCACACATCCAGGAGGGCCTTGCGGGGGAATGCATGCTCAGGGGCAACCAACATGGGTTCATCAGTGGCAGGTCTTGTCAGACCAACCTGGTGGCCTTTTACGATCAGGTCACCAAATCATTAGACGCACGGGTTGCTGTGGATGTAGTCTTTCTGGACTTCCGGAAGGCTTTCGACACTGTCTCTCACCCTGTCCTCATCAAAAAGCTGGGAGACTGTGGTGTCGATGCCCACACAGTTAAATGGGTCACCAACTGGTTGGAGGGCCGCACCCAGAGGGTGGTAGTGGATGGGTTCTTCTCGACCTGGAAGGACATAGGCAGTGGGGTTCCGCAGGGCTCGGTCCTCAGGCCCGGACTGTTCAACATCTTCATCAGTGACTTGGATGAGGGGGTAGAAAGCACCCTGTTCAAGTTTGCTGATGACACTAAGATGTGGGGGGATGTGGGTGCACTAGAAGGGTGCAATAGGCTACAAGCTGACCTTGACAGGTTGCAACGGTGGGTGGATGAGAATAAGATGGGGTTTAACACTGATAAGTGCAAGGTGTTGCACATGGGGAGGAAGAACCGGCACCACACTTACAGGTTGGGGAACTCCCCTCTCGCCAGCACGGAGACGGAAAAGGATCTTGGAGTCATCATTGACTCCACGATGAACATGGGCCGGCAGCGTGGGGAGGCAGTCAAGAAGGCCAACCGTACCCTGTCATGCATCCACAGATGCATCTCGAGCAGGTCCAGGGAGGTGATCCTCCCCCTCTACGCGGCACTGGTCAGGCCACAGCTGGAGTACTGCGTCCAGTTCTGGGCGCCACGCTTCAAGAGGGACGTGGACGATATGGAAAGAGTTCAGAGGAGGGCCACTCGTATGATCAGGGGTCAGCAGGGCAGGCCTTATGAGGAGAGGCTACGGGACCTGAACCTGTTTAGCCTCCACAAGAGAAGGTTAAGGGGGGACCTTGTGGCCTGCTACAAACTGGTCAGGGGGGATCAGCAGGTATTGGGGGAGTCCCTGTTCCCCCGTGTGCTGCCAGGAGTGACCAGGAATAACGGTCACAAGCTGGCGGAGGGTAGGTTTAGATTAGATATTAGGAGGCGCTACTTCACAGTCAGGGCGGCTAGGGCCTGGAACCGGCTTCCAGGGGAAGTGGTGCAGGCTCCTAGCCTGGGGATTTTTAAAAGGAAGTTAGATGAGCACCTTGCCGGGGTCATCTGACCCCGGTGCTCTTTCCTGCCAAGGCAGGGGGTCGGGTCGGACTAGATGATCTACCTAGGTCCCTTCCGACTCTAGCTACTATGAAACTATGACCCAGTGACTCTGTCAGGCCCTGCTAAAGTTTCAAGCGGCAGGTGAACACTCAATCAAAAGTAGGGGAGAGTGGCTCACCAGAGCACCTGTTTGCTTCCATTAATGTCCAGCCATTCTAGGTCCTGCATTGCCTACCCTTCCCTTACCAGCTACCCTGAGTGAGCGTCAAGAAGCTGCCCGCCATTCACCCCATGCTGCCAGCCTCCATCAGGCATAGCTGGATTTTCAAACACACATCTGCCTGCCACCCCTCACACTTGGGCAGAGCTCCCCATGAACATCTGCACAGCTACCCTTTTCAGTTCCCTCAGTTAACATTTCCTTTGTCAGGAGACCTGCAGACCTCCCCCCACCACCCCCAGCTTAGCACTGATCAGGCTGCTGCTGTGTTAATAATTGCTACCTCTCGTGCTCTCATGCTAGTGTGGTGTCACGGTTGCTTTACTCCCTCCCCCATCTTTCTGTCTCTGTTTACTCTTGTCTTGTACTTAGTTTGCAAGCTTCGCAGGGGAGGAATCGTTTTTTTCTTCTGTCAAGCACACCAGGGTCCTCACCCTTGACCAGCTTTCCTAGTTGCTATGGTAGTGCAAATAACACTACTAATAATACTAACTCCTGCCTGCATCAGCTCATTCTTTTCTAGTGCAATGAGCTAGCTCTCACCGTTGTCCCAACCTTCCTGTTCCTGGGGAGGAAGTTATCTAATTGGCAACTGAAGGTTTCTTTGCATGTCCCACTCAAGTAGCTGATATCAGTCCCTGCTGGGGATAGTACCTTAGGGTAGATGGGCCACTGGTCTAATACAGGGTAGCAGTCATCCTCATGTTCTTACAAATAAGAGATAGCCAATTAGTGCCTACAGTCACTGTAGGAGTTCAACTATAATCCCAGACAAACAGGCCTGAAATTACTGGATAATTTCAAATAGATCAAAACCCTATTGGAGGCTAATATTTCCAACATGCTGTTGATCTCAGCAGGACTTGAACAAACAGCCTAAAAGAAGAAAGGTCTATATTGCAACCACAAGCTCCACAGTCAGCTTGTCTGCAGAATTAAGCTTTTTAACATGCTTTCATTTTCACCAAGGTGTCTGCACACGTCACGTGCTTACACCAGCCCTGGGAAGCCCAGCAGTCTGATACCTGCAGGCTCTAGCCTTTTGCATGATACCTATAGTTACTGCTCTGTTACTCTGTTAAACTGGGACAGCAGGTGTTAGCACAACAGGGTGCGATGAAATCTGTTTAGTCTTCATCAGATGTTAACAACATTGCTGTGTTTTAACATCCTTGCAACTACCCTAGAAATTCCTGATTGTCTTGGTTACTGTTGCTAAGCAAAGCTTTCTAGGATCAAATTTATTGTCCTAATTAATCTCTCTGAATTTGGGTCACTGAGGCTGGCTGACCTATCCTATGTTCCCCAGACCAAATTCCCACTAAAGTCTCTGTGGTGGATGTCATAGTTGCTTTTCATTTATGCAATACAAACCAATCAGCTTTTTGGACACTGGGGTGTCTTCTCAAGCACCTCTTCTTTTCCTCTGGTTTCAGTGACATTCTGCTAACTGGAGAGTTTTGTGGTTGGTAGCTGCCAGTTTTGATTAAATACATGACACATTAGTCTTTTTTATTTTGCTTTTTCCCAGTGACTTTTGCTCATTCACTGTTTATGAATGTATTGGAGAGATGGGCTGTTTACCTGGCCCTTGTGATCAGTAAACTGGGAACAGCACTTGTGCTGCATGTGCACTCAGGAGGGCAAAGACTTGCATTGTAAACAGCATCTCACTAGAAGCGTGCCTTTGCTCACTACCTCTCACACCAATTGAACTACTGCCTTTGAGTTAATCAGTGGGAGCTACAAGAGTACTTCCCACAGTTCCCCAGCAGCTCAAGCTGTAATATGCACCGTGGGACATGCCTGTTGAGTCATATTGTACATGGCATGGTATATTTTTAACTAGAGGAAGCAAAAGAAAAGAAATTAAAGGATTTTTTTTTTTTTTTTGCCTTATGTCTAAACAAAGCTGTTGATCCCGTATACCTCCTCCGGCAAATCAATGCACCCTTCAGTACTGCCAAAACAGGAAAGGATTGGGTGGAATGGAAAATGGACCTAGAACCACTGGAGCACCTGCTCTGCATCAAGGCAGCCTCAGTCCCTGGTGCCTTTTACTGAATCATGCTGGCAGCAAGGCTCTTCCACGGGTGTCAAGGCAGGAGCTCCAGGGAGGAATCTGATAACACTGCTGAGAACTTTCCTGGTGACAGCAGAAGGTATAAGAAAAATAAAGAAAAGGTTGTGTTGGTGGTCACCTGAGAAAACACAAGAGTTGGTTTTGCTCTTTCTCCCCTGATGTTCCTGGAGAGAACGGCCTGCCAATCACAAGTGACGGCTGCTGTGTCAGTATGACCAGCTTTCCTTCAGGCCTAGGCAAGCAGACTTGCAAAAGCCTCCTACGCTGCCAATTACCCTGTTCAGTGCAGGAACGGATGTCTGTCTGGCTTTGCACCTGATGTGACTGACAGGGCAGTCACAGCAGGGAAGGGATCTGCCTCTCTACCTGGGAAATGAGTGTGAATGGAAGGGAGGGGAGAGCCGTCGCTGCAGAACTGAAACATCAACACAGACAGCATCTGAACCACTTGAGAGCCAAACACAAGGACAGCCAGAATCCCCTCAGTCTACATTACAGTACATACAGACAACATGGCTTCAGCTAAAATAAAACCCTAGGATTTCCTTAGCAGGACATCAAGGCAAGCGCAACGCACACCAGCAGCCCATCCTTCTTATAGTGCCGTGCTGTGCACAGAGGAGGGGGAATAAGCAAATTCCCCACAGCTGGCCCAGCCCCAGCTACTCAAAGCAGGTTCCTTCCTCTCACAAAAGGGAGGGGGTTTAACCCTTTCCTTGCCAGTCTCTGTACAATGCACCTACTCCTTGTTATATTTGTCCCCCTAAATCCCAATATGGACTCACACCCTTAGGCTAGAGACACATATTCAAAAAGCCTGAGTCTGAATTGATTCAATCTTTGCAGGTTAGTCTAACCTGGCTAGGCTGAATGGGTCTGTAACTGAACAGACATCCCCCTCTGGACTGAAGAAATGCAGGCACATGCCTAGAAGCCGGAGGGTACACTAGAGCAGCCCTCCCTTCCCTTACAAAATGCTGAACTGAGGGGGAGAATAGCCAGGCCACTGCAGGACCTTTGATTATGGAGGGGTGTAAATCACCACCCTGGCCTGCACCATCTCAGGTTTTTCTCCCACTGGCTGCTCAAGGGGTGGGAGTGTTGCCAGCCCCCAGCCCCGGGTTAGCACTCTGAGATGAAGGGGGAGGAGGGGGTGCAGTGCATGCATCTGTTGATGATACTGAACTTTTCAAACTCTCACTCCCTGTCTGCAAACCTGACAGAACCGCAAACCAGCAGGGGGGCTGATAAAACCACAGTGTTACCAGCCCATCAGCAAAACAAAAGCCTCTTTCATTAGTTTAAGCTCTTCTTAAACAGCTTTTTTCCAAGGAAGGAGCGGAGGGACATTACCAGCTACCTGGTGATTAGCTCCAAAAAGCCCTATGGTGGACAATGTTCTGTCTGCCTGTCCCAGTGAAATAGGAGATGCACAGACACCTCTCAGCATTAGCTAGCATACCACATGCCTAGAGTCCATGGGGATGGGGTCCATGCTGTGGGAGATGGGGGGGGGGGGGGAATCCCTGCTTGAGCAGCCAGCAGTGAAGGAAGCCAAGCAGGCCCTATTGTGCCTGCAGTCTCTGCTGGAGCTCTGGCCAGGGAGCAGAGGGGTGGGGCCAACTCTGCTCTCTGGAGCAGACAGCCCAGCCCTGGGCTGAAAAGCATGCTGGGATAGTGGGGGACTCTAGTTTAACCTAAACCAGGAAGGGGTCTGGGACAGACATTGCATAAACTGGTTTGACCCAAATCAGTTAAGTCTTACACTACATTCAGGTTTATCTTAAACCAGTTTCAGCCATTTTGTAAGTGGTTTATGTGCACTGAATATCTTTTTCTGTTACAGATTTAAACCAATTTCTGATCACTTAAACCAGTGTATGTGTAATGTCTGTCCCTAGCCTTGGAGATTGACTTTACATGCAATAGCTTCATTCACAGCATTGCCACCTTTGCCTCCAAATCATGCATGTTTTCATAGCCTCACCCCTGATAGTTCAAAACACGTTTTGGGACTGGGGGATTTTCCTGTTGGTGCATATTGGCACTGTCTGTTGCACACAGGAGCTGGTGGTTGCTTCCTACCCATGCCAGAGTTCCCATGCCCTCAAAGCACCCCCGGTACTGCTCGATTTCTGATAAGGTACTACAGGTCACTGAGCTTTGCAAATACATGTATTGTGGTAATGTTGTGGCATGGATAATCATGCACTGGAAACTGGACTAAAACCACCAGTCATTTTTTCATGGTGTCCTGTGTCAGATGCAAATCCTGATTGTAGCTCCCTAAATAGAAGGCACAAAGGGAGCAAGGCCAGGAGAGTTGAGAGGGAGGAAGATGCTGAAAAGGGTCATGGCCAGAATATTTTGGACTACAGCTACTCTGCTTCCCACAGCTCATGGAGGGCTTTAAGAAGCAGTGTGTAAGTTTGAGCAGCCCTGAGGTTGCCCTGATGCTAGGAGACACCCAGAACCATGGCGGCCTCACAGAAAGAGAGTATAAAGGTGCCTTCAAGCCACAGTTATTCCTCCACCCCTACGTCTACACCTAATGCCAAAGTGAAGTGACTGAGAACTAGACCCCAGCAACCAAGGAAGTCTCACAAATAGGAACATCTGTCCTTGCAGCAGCTAATAAAAGCTGGGTGTGTGCATTCAGCACATCCTTTTACTTTATGTACCTTTTTCAGCTCACTGAAGCATCAGGAACATGAAATGCAGATACATTGCTCTGTTCCATATTTCTCACGATGTCTGACAAGCAAGATGCTACTTCTTAAAGCAGATTTCCTATTTATCAGCCCTGCTACTTGTTTCACTTTGGGTTTTGCAACCACTGCTGTCTCTAAGTGGTTGGTATGGTAGGGTGTAGTAGGGAGCTTTGGCTAATGTTCTCATAAACAAGCCTCTTAGTTCTAGGGGTAGGGGAAAAGAAGCAGTATCTTGTACACATATGTCAAGGTCTGCCCTCAGAGTAGCTTCTTTCCTCCTGAGAAGTAACTAGAACCCACGTGGAAGACATTTCAGCCTATGAACGCTTATAGGTAGAAAGTGATGCTGCTAACTTTTGTCTGCAGAAAGAGAACCTTAGGCTGAGATGCTGTCTCACAAACTAAGAAGGCTGAGCCTGGTCTCTCCCAGGATGGGAGCCTCTCAAGGAAGACTGATAGAAACGCATGACATGGGATTAGAGGCACCCTTCCTGCAGAGCAGTGATCAAACCAGTGCTCCAGCAAAGAGGACAACAGTCCTCCACTGGAGCAACCAAGTGTACCCTGGCTAAATTCCAGCTTGAGGATTTATACTCACCTAACTGAATTCTTATTCCTTTAATTATTGAACAACATAGTTTTACTGAGTGGAGAGGAAAGATGGCTTCCCACACCACAGGTCCCTTCTCTTTTGACAAGGTATATTTTTACTCCAAGGCAAGAGAGCAAGTGAGACAGAGAAAGAGAGAGAGAGAAGCAGACATATCATTCAGCCTCGTGTTTCCAAAATGTCCACCAATACTTCACCCCTTTCTTGGTTTTTCGCCGCATTTAGAAAGTCATTGAGAAATGTTAATGGCCTGGTGGCAAAGCAGCGATTGGGAATGACGAATGAGCTAGCGGCAGAATGAGGGTGTGCAGCTAATGATTTCCTACAAGTGCTGATTAAACATCGCCCTTCCATCTCTCACTACCTAATTCTCCTCGCTGCTGATTTATGGGGAAAAAACACTGTGCGTGGTTCCTGTGGTTTTATTAGCCAGGAACAATTTAGCTCCACACAAGGTTTTCTCCCAGCTTCTAATTTTCTTCTAATGAAGTGGGGGGAAAGATCAAAAGATATATTAAACTTTCATTGTTTTTTGTTTTTTGTTTTTTAAATAATAATAATAATTGGGGGCAAGTCAAAATAGCCTAAAACAAATACCAGAAAATGACAGAGGGCACCATGCTCATCACTTGAAATCCTGTTTATGAGGTGCGACTCATTACTTCACAGAAATCATTATCTTTTTCCAGGCACAGGAGAAATGAGCACAAGTTCCTATAAATGGAAACCGTCTGGTGCTATTTCAGTGTGTTTAAAAATAGCACTACACCTCATTTTCTCTAATGTAGTGGCGCCTGCTGCTAGGACTTTTCCAGTAAAGGATTTGTGACAGCTCTTGACAAAATGAAGACAAAGTGCTTGGGGGAGGGGAGGTTATTTAAATATGTGTTTTCCAAAATTAGATCCCAGTTTTCCAAAGAAAACTGCAGGAAAGGCCCACTGATATTTCTGTGCTCCAGGCAGAAGGCAGTTTAGTAGCTCCGGTTGTACAACTGGCTCGGTGTAATCATGGAGATGTCCTCCTACTACCTTTAAAGCCATCTCAGTCTCTTCAGCTCATGAGATCACTGAGAAAAACTACAGGCAAAGAGTAATCTGACTGCACAGCATCCAAGAAAGCGTTCCAAAAGGTTCCTATGGGATTATCTTGATGAGGGACTGGTGACAACTTTTGTTTTCATAGTAGGTTTTTGCATTACTACATTGGACATGACATGTCTTATTTGACATTGCAAGAGAAACAGGTTAAATTAGACTATACCATACTTAATTTTACAATAACAAGAATGCATTTTTTAGTGGTAGAGATATCTTTATTTTTTTTTAAAATACATCAATTTGTATTCTGCAATTTTGGGTACCTGGAGATCTGTAAAGTCAAGTTAGGTCCGCTAGCAAAATTGTGGTTTATTTAAATGTGTATTTGCTAGCAACGGAAAAATCTTTTATCTTGAGAGCAGGAAGAGAACAAGAGGAAGGTCAGAAAATCACCCTCAATCTGTAATGCTAATAGTCTCTATTTGATCTTCAGAGAACAATGGTAAAGATGGGAAAATGTGTGGCTTGTACCTTTTCCTTCTGCTGAGACTGGTAACAGAAAGTTTATTGGAGGAGCTTCAAAACTGGAAGTTGTCAGTTTGTTTGGGTTTTTTTCCACTCAAGATAAATTTTCAAAATATTATAAACATTTTATTTTTTTTATTTTACTGGAAAAAATAATACCCCATTTTTTAATTCTTTTGATGTTCTGGTTGGGGTTTTTTTTGTCCTTTTCTTCCTTCCTTCCCTTTCTAGCGGCAAAATGCAAAAGGTGGGAAGAGGAAGAACATGGAAAAGAGGAAGTGGAAAAAGTGCTTTTCTATGGAAACAATAATTTTTGGAAAAAAGGCCATTTTTCTCAACAAAGAAAGAAGAAAAAGCAAAAGAAATAAAAAATGTGGCCAGTTCTACTTATGATGTTGGCATCCATTCACCCATGAAAACCTCTTCCTAATCTTCACTAGTGACTGCTTTGGTTTTGGTCTAAACATGAATGTTTATATCCCTTCCAAAAATCCTGTTCATTTTGATATATGTTCTCTATATAGTTGGACTTGATATTCTTATTACCCATATATATGTTTTCTAGATGTTGAAGTGATGGCTGCTCACAGAACTAGAATGAAAAAATGTGGAATGAAGCTTACCAAATAGCTATTGCATGGGAATAAATTTCAGCCAGGTAACCAAGATGGAATGAATTCAAGAGCGTGAAAGCTCTTTATTTCTTTACTGATATGTTAAGTACCCATGCGCCCCAAAAGTTCAGCTTAAGAACTACTTTTTGAATAGCGAGTATGTGCAAAGACAAACTAACACACCTGCATTGCTGTAACATAAAAAACCCCAATCATTTCCAAATGCCACATATAAGTATTCCGATGGGGAGCAATAACCATCTCTTCTAGACCCGGTCATAAATTAAGCAATTCTCCCAAAATCCATCTGAGGACTTTTTTTTTGCCTTCCAGATATCAGGTTTGCCATGGAAAGACTATTATTATCATGATCATTTTTATTATTTTGATTTATATCCTGCTTTCCAGAAAAGCTCAGAGAGACTTATAATAAATGGCAAACTACAACAGTAAATTCCCCAAATGACACCCCAAAACTAGAAGGCTTTAGACCACACAACCCATTCCTGCTTCTCTGCCTACCACCCTGAAGAGTGACCCTTCCAGCCATGTTTTCCTCTCTACTTGAATAATGACAGTATTATGAAGATATGACTTTGACTGGGGCTTTTGCAACACAGGCCAGAAATAATAGTAGCAGTTGGACAGATCCTCAGCTTGTACAAATTGGTGTAATGTCACTGACTTCCACAGAGCTACACTGACTCCCAAAAGTTGTAAATCCAGCCTGGTAATTCTCCTAGTTTCAGCTCTGATTTGGATCTGTAATTGCAGGCTTGATTAGAGTTGTTGGAAGAGACCAGTGAGAAAACCAGTGGTAGGATTTCTCTGATTTCCCACCTGAGATACATTAAGTATTTCTATTTCAATTTTTAAATGGATAGGAGAAAACTGGCCTCACTTTTCCCCCGAGTAACAGCCACCAAAAAAGTATTAGATCATTCATCCCCACCTTTATTTTTTTCTGATTTTCCCACTCTCATTTTTTACCCTCCTTCCAGGGACCAGACACTGATACTAGAGCCTATCATCCTGTAGAAAAAATTTCCTGTCTGCTCTCTCTTCCCCAGACAGATATACTGATGATGCAATTTCCCATGCCATCATTTTGGAATGAAAAGCTTTTGATAAATCTCAAATTGCAAAGTTGTCCGTCCTCCTCGTTCTCTGACTCACATGTTCAGAATGTGCTATAGCAAAATGAAATCCAAAGGATGGAGAGGAGAGAAGTGGGAGGGTAAAAAGAGCAATTTCAACAACGAAGAGGGCAGAGTCAGATTTGTCTACAGCTGAAAAATTCACATGGACCAGAAGGTCACCATGACATGCAAGGAAAATGAAAAAGTTTTAAGAGGAACACAAAAAGGAAGCTGCTTTGAATAGAGATAGTAACCTCATTAATAGCCATGCAATGGAACACCCTTCTTAAAATCAAAGGTGCGAGCATGTTTTAGAATAGAAGAATCAATTATATATTCAGTGGGTGTTTCCAGCTCAAGGAATGTATTTATATGTTTCTACTAAGGTGTTTTATTCCACGATGTAATATCCAGGCCCCTGGATCCCAAACCTAACTGGCAAAAAGTAGGAGAGGGTGGCACTTTAGAGATTAATTAATTGACAGAAACAAATCACCCCATGAGATGCTAATCCGAATGGGGGTCTCCAAGCATTTCAACAATACTACTGATAATAATTTGTGTGCTGCAATTAGTACCCCATTCCCCTCTGTCTTAAAAGATGGTTTGCATAAGACTAATGAAAAGAATTATGTGGTATACGATAATGCATCCAATCCTAGCCAGTCCAATCCTGAAGTCGTGTGGACTTCCACAAGTTACAGTATGAGAAGAAAGGAAGAATTGCTTCCTTGGAATCATGAAAAAGTAAAGTGGGTCCCTTTTGTGCTATAGCTATAAATACGTCATTCAAAGATGCCCACCATCTATCCAAAAGAGAAAGATAAAGCAACTCTCACTTCCTGCAAACATCTGTCAGTAAAACAGGTTACAGTGTTCAGGAATTACTCAAGCTACAACTTGAGGGCAGAGATGTAACTAGTAGGTTTTGTTCCCTGGGAAAAATTATGGAGCAAGGAAAGAGAGGCCAGTCCTACCTACCCTAGGAAGTCAAACTCCTCATCTGCTGCTGGCATGGGTGGTCTGCCGAGCCCAGTTATCACTGTGGCTGATCCTATGGCAGTGGTGCAGAATCCCTTCACCCAGCAACTGGTATTATAATTGCAGCCAGGGACTGGTGTAGCTGCAGTAGCACCAGGCTCTCTGGAAAGTGCTACCCTATCTCCCTCTAACTGGGAGCCTGGAGATGCTGGAAGAACTGGAAAACAGAGTGGGCAAATCACTGCAAACAATTCTGCATCACCAAGTGCTTATGCACAGACATAGTGATCTAAGACATCCTCCTCTTGTCCAGCTATAATTTTGTGTATGTCTATAAATAAGCAAGGCATAATTGAAAATTTCCAGTTTGTGGGAAAATGTTGATATTTTGAAACTTGTTTTCATATGCACGTAAAACAAAACCAAGATTTTTTAAAAATTTCTCTTGAAATATAAATTCAAAAGTCCCTCTGGTGAAACTATATCACTTGGAGAAAAATATCAAAATATCTTTCGCAATGTATTAAAATAGTCAGGCACTTTAACATTTTGAACAACAAAATAAAATAACCATTTGACGCACTAATAAAATGAGCAGCTGTCTTTAATATCTCTAATACCCTAGAAAAGTGATACCAGACTAACCCAAGGATGTTTCAATCAGTACTAAGTAGAAACTGCCTTCAATGATTTTTTAAGATAAAATAATTGACTAGAATATATAATATTGTCAAAATGTGATATACTATGACATGACATGTCAGAACGAGTCATCCATAATCTGACATGTCTTTATGAAACTTTACATGGCAAATATGCTCTGTTGTAGTATATAATACAACAACTGACAAGGCGTAAACTTATGGAGACATATTCAAAGCAATTCCCAATGAAATAAATAAAAATGTCCTTTAAAATTTCCAAGACACAGAAAGAAAATGCTTCAAAAATAATAATTGTGGGAGTTTTCTTTCAAATGTACATGCTTTCCCCCAAAAGTTCAGTTTAATCAAAGCAGAACTTTCCCATGAAAAACTGTTTCAATGAAAAATTTCCAACCAGCTGTATGACAAAACTGATTTGTGAACTGCCACTGAGCGTTTAAAGTTTCCCATAGATATTTATGGCATCATTTGTATCTATTTCATTAAGCTAAAAAATCCCACAGTTCCATCTTTCAACAGAGTATGCGAGGGTTCAGAGAGTTGAAAAATGACAAATGAGTACTAGTTTATATTTACACCTACTGTCTTATTAGACCCCATTTCAAATATATGTCTGTTTTGCTTCATCATGCCTGCACGCTATGCAGAAACTAACAACACTGCTACAAACCAGTCTGCGAAACCGTAAAAAAAGAAAACCTGGAGTGATGAAGATTACAAACAGCGATTGAGCGGAAATCAAATAAAACAGGGTCTATGCAAACTCTGAACTAGATTTACAATTATTGTAATTGCATCATTACATTTGAGTATTTCAGACACCACATGCATTCTGGTTGGTTCAATAAAAAAAATACTGAGCTGCAACTTTCCTAACTCTTGTTCTACCATCTCTATAAACAGCAGCTGGATTCGAAGACCCAGTATTGCCTATACTTGCAGTTCAGAGGTAAAATGAAAAATGACTTCAGAATATTTTGGATCACAAAATCCTTCCTCAGCTTATATTTCCAGGAGGAGCAGTGGTGAGACCAATTATTTATTGAGGTACCAGGAAATACCATAATTCTTTTCTCTTGACAAACAGTAATTCCACCATGCTCACAGGTAACTGTTACCCATTTATTTCTAGGTAACAGCAACAGGGGATCAGATGAAGTTTTATTATTGCAATTGGGCAATTTTCTGAAGAATGGAAGAAGATGGGGTGCTATTATCTTAGTCTGAGGTGCAGTGACAGATGTATAGGGAGCTCAGCACTGGAAGAAATGAAATGCTGCAGGTAGGACTAAAGGAGAAATGACAGCTCCATGGTAAAAGATCCCAACAGACCTCCCAATGCTCTGCCTTCACCTAGACAGATCTTTTAGTCCCTCTTTCTAGGAAAGGCAGATTCCACACATTTAAATTTTACATATATGCCTACTCCTCTATATAACTCATATGCATGGAGCAGAACCAGATCTGTCTTCTCCAAGAAAATTGCACCTTCTTTCCTGGGGCTACCAGTCTGGGATCCCGTGGCTGTTGGGAAAACAAGCTGCTTAAATAATAAATGAGATGTACAACAGTGGACAGAGATGTGGACTGTCCGAAATAACCTCAGAGATGAATCTCAACTCAGATGGGCAGCACCCTCTGCTGCCTACTTTTGGAAGAGAGAGAAGAGATCTCTGATTCACCAGTGTGATTGGCACAGGCACCTAGCCTCAAATAGATGTGCACAGTTTCATTGGGATGTTCCCATTAGTGTTAAATTCCCACATGGTTTTGAGAGACTATACTGATGGGTGACCTAAACACCCCGTCCAGATTGTCTCAAGTTCAGGAACAGAGACAGCGAGAAAGTGAGAGAGAGAGAGAGAGAGAGTGAGAGAGAGAGAGAGAGAGAGAGTGAGTGTATTAGTATATGAGAGGAAAGGAGGATATTCAGAGGAAAAAATCAGCATGTTTCAAGCACAAGATAGAAACCAGAAAGTCTGCTCCTTTGTTACTTCATGTGCAAATAGTATAAAAGTCTAAACCTGCCTAGTTACCTGGACTCCTCTCCACCCATCAATACACAGTATTTCTGCCAGCTCAAATAGTGCATCATTTGTGTCTGCTTATCTTGTTAGTGTCTCAAAACAAGCAAACTAAGTCCATCACAGACAGCTTTAGCCAAAGAAAATTTACCTTTGGAGTAACTGGCAAGAGACATGAACATTTTAGAATAGTGATGGCACTCATCGTCATCATCACCACCGCCACCACCGCCACCATCACTGCAAAAGAGTTCAGTTGCCCAAACAAAGACCCGGAGCCCACTGACCAAGGTGTTCTACAATTACAGGAACAAATGCTCCCCTGAACGTGTTTAATCTAAGAATAAAAATACTAAGGCTTACATAAAGCCATGTTAGGTGGATACGTGCAAAGAAAACTCGGCCCCAATAAGACTTATACAGTTATGAACTGGAAACAACTAATTTTATTCCAATTGCAGCATCTATCACAAACACAATTTGGACCTGGGTGAGAGGCCTTCCAGTGAATACCCAGATGTCGTAAGGGAGTCACACCGGCGATTAACAATGATGCATCCTTGCTATGATTCTGAACTGATTTCAGGGCCCCAACCCAGGTCTGCCTTTAAGATAAGATGAAAAAATCAAGGTCTGGATGGCCCTCTAGCCATGTTTGGAAAGAATAAGACATGAAATCTGGCATGTTGGCCACATTTCAGATCAGTGATTACATTCTGCCTACATAAAATACCACTGCAGCTTCAACCAGGATTATTCTTTCCTTCCCTGCAAACAAACTTGACGTCATTACGGCTGTGGTAGACTGGTTGCTGTGTTCCACCCTAGAAGTGCTGCACTCCAGCAGAGACTGAGCAATTTCCTTGTATGCCATGAGTAAAGCCCTGTAGGATCCTTTGCAATGAATAGAGCTATATAAATCTTAGTTATTGCTATTATGGCTTTCTCCTCCATCTAGCCACAGAATAAATGGCTAGGGAAGTTGATTTTCAGACTGCTCTTCATTATTTGCTGAACAAAGCTACCTGAAAGTGCCTCACTATTACTTATACCAAATTTAATTTGGTGACTAATAGACCCAGGCTTCTAAAACAGGCTGTGCTCTGTAATCAACATAAGCCAACCTGTAGTTATTCGGTAGTGATTGGGGGCATTAAGAATTGGTGAGCTTCCCAAACTGTTTATTTTATTTTTGCAACATTCCTAAAACTAATTTGAATTGACAACCCTTTTTTCTTCCTCTGCAATTCAGACTCACATGGCTAGATCCTAGCCCCCGTTCCAGTAGCTTCCTGGTCTTTACTCTAGTAGCTTTGCACTGCAAGGGAAAATCCACCATAGGAACATTATAGCCACTATTTTGCCACCTCTCTTTCAGATCCCATGTGAATGGGACATGTCTGTACACTATCTTGCAGGACTTTAGGGGCCACTGATACATGGGGATATTCTACGTTATGCTAGGGTCCTTGCCAACAATAGAACCATCTGGTCTTTGAGTGGGTTTAAAACCTGGAAGAACAGATCCTTTCATCTCAAGCAATGAGCAATACTTTACAGGAGGAGCTGAGAGAGAGGCATGTCTTCTTCCTATATCAGACCATGCCACACTCAAACTTGTTGCAGGATTGTCTAAGGGATCACTTGATGCAGAAGCTTCAGGGCAATAAGACTTTCCCAGTGTGGGATCAGATTACCAGGCTGTCAACACTTGGCTTCAGCCAGACCGTGAGTAGTCATCCTTTCCCAGCTGTTCCATGCCTATCCCAGAAGCTCTTTTTTCAATAGGGGAACTTAATGAAAGCATGATCATTTTTCCTCCTGCTGTTATATTTACAAAAGGCAAAGTAACTGGTGCTTCTTAGACTCAGACTTCCCTTGCTAGAGTCACTTGACTGAACCCACCAAGGTTCTGATCTTGCACTGTATATATTTCTAAAACCTCAGGGCAAGACCTTGCTGACTATAGTTGAGTCTCTTCTGGGATATACTTCTACTCCCAGGCAATCCCCAAAGGGATTATTATGTGCTCATCAGGGAGCCTAGAAGCCATGCAAATAACCTAGAAACACTTCTCCCATGTTGCAGATGCTCTGATACCCTGGCAGCGAGTGCCATATAAGAGAAAAGATAGGTAACTGGTCAAAGGGTCCCCTTGTCATATTAACTCTGATATATTGGAATGACTCAGTGTTAAAATAATCCTAGAAGGTTTGTTAAACTCTGGACTTACAGAGGTTTATGGCATCTTCCATTAATCCTTGCCACAAGAGCAATATGTTAGCATCGCGTGGTTTCTCTGAAATGAGCTAGTTTAGAGCTGAGTTACTGACTCAGGTCAGGTAGTTATCTATATTGATTGAAGAGCTAGTGATCAGCCTGTGCAACTTCTCTAATTAATTTTCATAATTAGCAGCTACCTCTTTAAAGTTTGCTCTGCCTTCACAGCTATCCATCTCTGTACACAGTAAACAAGAGCTGACTGTATCAACCATCTGTGGTAAAAGGGGATCTTTAAGAGCCTTATCTGGTCTAACCAGATGGAAACACTGACAATATCAAAACCCTGTAAGCATTCTCCTTAACTGTGGCACTATATTATTTGGTACATCAGACTCTTTTTGTCATACAGAAGACTGTAAGTGACTGTATAACTAAACACCAGAGGTATTCACCCTTCACTACATGGGCCCCGGAGGATATGGGTAATTAGTAGATAAGAACCACTCACATCTCAGTCCCACCACATGAGATCTGGTGGGTCAAAGGAAATCAGACTATGAGCCTCCCCAAGTTGAGCAGTTTGGGGCCAAAACCAGAAGGTAAGCATCACTTTGAAGGGTACATAGCAGGCACCAGGTTAGTGTCAGAGTTGCAAGGGGCTCTCCAGAAATATAAAGAGCCCTTTTCTTGCTTAAGCAATATGAAGGGGATGACACAGTATTAACCACTTTTTACCTGTGGTCTGAACCAAAAAGGCTGTGCCGTGAGTGACAAGACACTGGCATCTGACACAATAATTAAGCTGACAGTCTGTAGGTGGAGTGGGTCGTTGTTTAACCTCCTATCTATCTATCTGTCTGTTCTACATAAACGGTGCTGATAAGCAGGTATTAAATTTCAGAGCCATGTGACGTATTGCATTTATCACAAACCTTTGACCCGCCTCACCCGCACTCATCCATCTTTGCCAGGACTGTCTAAATGCTCTGGCCGCTAAATGGCTTCCAACTGTGGGCATTCTTGTGCTGAAATATAACCTGTCCTAAATACAGGTTTCCTTTCCCCCTAAACGTGGAACTTGCCTATTAAAACTTTGCTAACTGTATGAACAGCCAGCTTCTGTACTGTGCCAGTGACAAATTTATGGCTCACTGTGTGTCTACACATGTGCTTTAGTGCACATTAGCCTATTTTAACGTGCGTTAAAGCATCACAAAAAAACCCATGCTCTTTAGCTAATGAGTACTAAAATAGGCTAATACGCATTTTTCTAGTGCTTCACAATGGAGGACATTTATGCACATACCTTTTCATCCTATGATGTGTCGGAGATCTGCCACTTCGGAGCAGACTCGATTAATCGAGTGTGCTCCGCACGCGACCTGCCGTGCACCGTGCTGTGCCACACGCAGTTGTATAAGCAGTGAAATGCAAGTCAGTGCACAGACGGTGCGCTTTTGAACTAAAGCACCTTCTGTGTGTTTTAGTTCAAAAGGACACTGCTGCCATTGTCTCAGTGCTGACATGCATTGTGCCATTTTACAACTGCAAGTGATGCAAAGCCAGGCAGTTTTCAAAGTGCCCGGTACTGTAGCGCTTGATTGTGTAAAAATGCATGGAGGTACTAGATTTAATGTGCATGACCTAAAGTGCATTAATTGAATGTGTAGATGTACCCAATATCTCACAGTTCCTCAAAGCTAGAAATAGGAGCTTTTTTCACTAGGAAAAGGGATCCTCTAAATTTTCCTTTGTGGCAAGTGGCATTTGTTTCGAGCTGGGGAAGGGTCCAAAGAAACAGACTTCAAAGCCATGTCACTTTTATGTAGAATGCAAAGCTGTATGGGGTTTACTAATTTTAATTTCCTCTTCCCCTCAGACCTGTGTAAGTTGAGCTCATATTAACTAAAGCTAGTGCATACTTGACTGGTATCAGTGAGGATGACTTGTGTAATTTACTTGGGCCTCTGATTTACTTGGGCCTCTGCCGCACACGATAAAGCAACCATCCCCAAAAAGAAAAAGTACCTACCAAGTTAGTTAATTAAAAATCTCCACTAGTATTTAGCAATGTAGAGTCCACAGCACTAAGGGTGAGCTCTGAGTTCAAAAGGGGCTGTGGTGCCACTTGCACATGGACCAGTTCATAGCCTCCAACATTAATGTAATAAATCCCTGGGCCTGGGCCTGGCTTTTCTTGCTCTAGCTGCAAAGCATAAATCTGGCATTGAAGTGGTAAGGAACATTGCCCTCTGAGGTGCCAAAATAGCGAAGACATGACAGTGCTTTTACTCTCCTTGAAACAGATAGCTCTCATTCAAGACTTAGCAGCCTGGTGAAGCCAAGACTTATGTGAGGGGCTGAGAATATTCATGGTAGGTCAGGTCTAGGTTCAGTTAATTCTGCCCTCCCCCTGTCTATTTTTGCAGGGGTTTCTTTCCATTCCCCCTTTCCCAATGCTGTTGTATTTAGTATTTACCCTTTATCCTGGTGATCCTCCTAAAAGGGACTTTAAGGGATTTTTTTGTTTTGTTTTTTTAAAGCAGTTTTACTCTAATTAGAAGCCAAGGTGCAATAGCTTAATTTCACAGGAAGTTCAACATTGATAGGATCAGTGTGTGAGCAAAATGCAAAGCTGGAGAAGCAATCTATTGGAGCTGGGCAGGAAGAATGCAGGCCATCTCTGCACCTTTGTATTAGTTTTCATGGGTGGGTTTGTTATCCCACATTGAAAAATGACTTCTTCCTCCATATTGAGTGAAGAGAAAAAGGCCTTTTGCTTTACTTCAGTTATTCTTTCATAAAAACACTAGACAATGAGAACAATGCAGCCCCAGCAAGGCTGACATGAACAAGCAGCATTGAGTGTTTTGCAAGTTCTTATTCAGAGGTGCACTCGAAGCCTGTTTAATAAATTGCTCCCTTACCCCAGCCACACAAACACCTTCTTGATGTTTCTTGCTCTTTTATATTCTTTCTTGAAGGACAGGACATCAAAAGGTGAAATGGATGGCAAGCCTAAGCCAATGTTCTCTTCAGGCCAGTCTGCATTACCAAGTGCATTGGCCTTTCATCTATAAAGATCAAGGTAGCAACCTACCATATCTAATCCAGCCCATGTGAAACTCATTGAGAGTCTTCCTCCTGTCTGCACTAGGAGATGGTTTTGCCCTAAAGGCTGGAGCATACAAACTTGCATCCTTAACTGAATCAGATTCCTGTAACCTCTTCAGTGGTTTGGGTCCAACTTTGTCAGCACTTTTCTTTTGGACCAAAAGAAGCTGAAGTCAGTTTAGCTAGAGAGGTTAACACACCAATTTTAGCCAAATTAACTTTAGCCACTTGGATTCTGAAATTAAGGGGGTCCAGACACAGATCTGTGGGGCAATCACTACATTGGTTCTAATTCACACGTTCTGCTATTTTGATGCAAGTCTATATGTGAACATGAAAACGTATGGCCAATAATATACAACACATTAGGCAAGGGGACATAACTGGCCCTTCTATAGTTAAAATATGTAAGGCGCTTGTATGGAAGGTTACCATTTACTATACAGTGTCCAACTTTACTATCATCCCATGTACATCTCACTCCTCAAAAAATGCCCCTAAATATAAGAAGAAAAATGAAAAACAAATAATTTAGTCTGCAATCTGTGCCCCTGTTCTTAGTGAATAATCCATGAGTAGGTTGGGATCGTGTCAAATGTTTGGCTATTTCACTATTCCCAGGATATGCTTAACTTCCAACACCAAGAATATGTTTTGCATGATCACAAACTCTGCAACTGTTTTCCATGGTTACTCTGTAAACCTGGCTTTCTAGGTCCCTCTTTCCTTGAAAACATCTCCCAGTTAGAACTTTGGTTGAAACCAAGCATAAAAGGAATACAGAAAACAATCAAAATGTATTTAACAATTCAATCCCTAATTTGCAGGAAATGTCTCGTTTACCCAACTTCAGTCTCGATGGTAAGAACATGACTGTATGGAGCATGAAGCAGACAATGCCAGTTATGTGTATTTATGTAAAGGAAGGATGGCAGTATATATATATTTTTAGCTTGTGTCCATTATACCAATAGTTCAGGGAAAGAGGCTATTTCCTCTGCAAAGTGTGGCTCTCATGAGGGAAAAAACTAATTAAACCCACTGAATTTCAGTAGAAATACCAGGGAAAAAAAGGCCAGCAGTGATCCGCTTATATCAGTATAAAATAATTACTTCTCAAGAATAGAGAACTGTGCTCAGACCCTTTTGTTTTGAATTCTTTATTACTGGTGATGATACAGTCAGCAGAAAGTAGCCTGTTTGACAGCAAGATCTAAGGTAGAGCTCCAAGTGTTGGAGACCTACGGGGAAAATCATCTTTGACTTATAAAGTGAGCAAATTGGATTTGGGCATCATTGACAGAGATTGAATATGACACCCCAAGGTAATCTCTACTGTCACTTTTCTGAACTATAACTGTACTTTAATGGCAAGGGTAAAAGTCAAGCAGAAGTCAATGTAATAACCGGGATTCTATAAAGATCAGCACTGTTCTGGCTTTCTCTCAGGCTTGTCTAAGTAAGCCAGGTAATATTTTCTATTCTGAACTCAAACCAAATCTCTTCTTTAGTATGTATTACTGAACATAGATTAGAAGGGCTTGGCTCCCATGATATAGAGAAAGCAGGGGGAAAAGAACAGGCAAATGCCACGTAGCAGCAGAAGAAAGAGATGGCTGGTGATGTGCAGTAACAGGAGGAGCAGAGCAGAGAGACAAATGGTCTGAAGCTTCAGAGCCATTTTCTCAAGGAGCCCCTGAACAAATCAATGGTGGTTTGCCAGCAAACCTGGTTGGGTCCTCAAAGAACTTATTCACAGATGCAAAAATGAAAAGCCAGCTGGCTTGCACATACAGCTGTTCAGGCTGAACACAACTACTAACTCCTCATTTCTTACTGTCATCGTCTTTGATCTCTGCTTGCTTTTCTTGGAACTGATTCCTCATAAAACTGTGGGGCTCAGAGCAATGGCTGGAAACAGGCAGAGCATGGGGAATGGATATGTAAGTTCTGCCAGTCCCCAGGAATCCTAAGGTGCAGAAACCTTTGTGCATCTAAGCTTAGGCTGAGGCACAAATACAAGATCCTTCTGTCTTCCCTCTCATTACCTCCGTTCTCTTCCAGTCTTACCCCAGCTTTGCTGATGCACCTCTTTTCCCAACTGCAGCCTGTCTTGTCATTCCAGCCCTGGGCCCTTAGGCCTCCCTGCCAGCTTTATAAAAAAATCTACAATGTTTGGAACAGTAAAGAGCTCAGCCTTGAAATTGGCTTCAAATACGAGGGGAGTCAGATTCAGCAGCCATGTGAAATGACACCAGTTCTATTTTTTAGAGGCTCTCAAGTACCTTGTAATTTTAGAACAGTAATTCCCAACTTATTACTTCAAACCTAGTCCAAACCTACAGTGAATGGATAAAATTCAGGAAAGTCTTTGTGAGGGCAGCTGGGGTAATGGCAGGGGAAAACAGAAACCCACGGCAAAGTTTCTTTCTTTCTTCCTTCCTCCTTTGATTGTTTCCTGAATTTTGCTTTCCTGATATTCTTTGCTTTGCAAATGTGTCTGCTCCATCCCCCAAAGGCCTGAAAAAGAATGAGGAAAATGACTCGTCTTCCTATGCTGCTCCTTTCTCCTCTCCGTCAACATTCAGGGAAGAGGCCGCCATCTCCGAAATAATTACAGTTCTCCAGATTGCTGTCAGGACTTCAGAGCATGTTTCACTCCGAGAAAGATGCAAAACATGATTAGATACAAATATGATGAAAAGCAAAATTTAAAAAGCATGCAATCTCCTTGTTCAACGCCGCGTTCTTTCATCCATTGTGCATCTGGGGACTGAAGCAAAGCCCACTGAAGTCGGTAACGGGATTCCTGTTGTATTCTGTGGGTTTTTCATCAGGCTCCTGCAGGAGATTTCTTCTTAGTCCTCACCTGGAATTCAGTACGAATCCACAGAAGATCTTTCTCCTCCATCATTTAGATGTTTAACTTCTGGTGCTTAACATTCACTGGGCTACATTGGTGCAACTTCACACTCTCAGTCAAATCAGTGCAATTTTGTGTGTAGTCATGATAAACTGCAGGTACCCCACACCTTCCCAGATGTGGCCTCCATTAAGCTACTATGTAGTGAAGGAGACTATATACATATGGATGACAAATACTGTTAAATATAAAGGACTCAATCCTGTCACAAGTGCCTTCACTCCCATTCATTTTGATGAGAGTCGAGGCATTCAGCATTGTGTGGAGTTGCTCAACCTAGTGTAGGATCAAGCTTTTATTTTCCGTCAATGGTGATATATAAAATAACTTGTCACCTACTGTAAATAACTTTAAGTGCTATTTAGCAAGGACTTTTGTTTGTGCTGGGGAGTCTCAGACAAGCCATTCTGGTCCCTGTTCTGGGACTGTGAAGCAAAGTATATGTAGGCGTTGTCATCATTCACTCCAGTTTTCCCTTACCCTTCATTTTTATCCCTTTTTGGTTGCCTTTTGCTGCTTAGAATGACTTACTATCTCCCTCCATCCCTTCCCATGCCCATATTCCTTATTTTTCATTGATGTCTGGACCTCATTAGAATTAGAGAAGATACAGGACCAGCAAAGTCCAGCTACAGATTTCAATCTTCAGAAAGCAAATAATGCAGATAATACCTCCTCTCCAGAGACCACCTCACCAGCACACCAACACACACATGAAAGTATGCCAGTAGTGCTAACAATTCCCTCCCATGCCCGCAATGATGAAGCTGGAGAAATCCTTTAGGATGGAGGTCTGTCAACCTCTTTGTGGGTTACTGTGTAGTGCTCAGGGGAAGGTCTTTCAAGTTCAGGCCCTGTTGATGGGCAGTACAGAGAACTGAGAATGGATTCGTAGGTGTTGTAGGTCAGGACTGAGCTGATTTATAAGGGTTTTTTGTGTTGCTCGCACTCTAGACCAGTGGTTCTCAACATTTTAGACTCAGGCAGGGGTGACTGGTGCCTCCAGAGTCTGGCGGGGCACAATTTGTGGGTGGGCCCAGGGGCAGGCCAAAAGCCCCATATCCACTTCTACACTTCTGTGCTGCAGCTTAGTGCCCTCCACCCGCTCCATATGCTGCCAGCCTACGTGGCAAAAAAACACCCTGTTCTGAGTGGTGTGGAGTCAGGGACCAATTTGGGGTGGGGGGGGGTACATGCAATGTTGTGCCCCCTCTATCAGCCACCTGTGGACTCAGAGCACCCCTCGTTAGACTCAAAGTACCCCTCCATCATTTCTGTGAATTGAGCAGCACCCCATTTCAAAAACTAATTTATTATAGGGCTTACCTCCTTACAGAGGGGCTGGTTAGTTGGACTAATGGGGGAGAGCCTAAACTTGTGCTCATCTGCTTAACACCTCATACTTTCTGTGGCTCCCTTTAAAGGATCTGGTGATACCCTGGTTGAGAATCACTGCTCTCGACTGTAGTAGCAGGGGCAGCTGCAGAAATGGAGTGGACTGCGCTGGTGGAGTTGTATGAGGACCCAACACTGAAATTGCCATTTCAGTAAAACAGGGTTGAAGTACAAGTGTAGAAATAGATATAGATATAGCTATGGAGCAGGAATGGAAGGGGGAATGTGTCAGTTTGGAAGGAAGTTGGTAGAGATGGGGCATTTTAGGAATAAAACTTACCCATGCAACATACTGAAGCTAGCTAGTGGCATGGGACCCTACTTTTCCCAAATACTTTACCCCTCACAAAAACGCTCATGAAACATGAAGAGGAATAGCATTAGAACAAGCTTCCATTGGTGAGTCATTAGTGACAGATTAATGCTAGGCCGTGTACAGCGCAGCAGCCACAACAAGCATTAGCAGGGCTGCTATCAGTAGGCATTAGTTTATAAGAGTACAGATGATGGAGGTAGGCCCCTGTTAGCAGAGCTGTCTAGAGAACAATAAAGGATTAGGAAAAGCAGGTTTCCCTTCAGCAGGCTGAATCGAGGACATGGCACTGAGATATCTTGTCATCATCTCTCCCATTCAATCTTTTCCCCCCCACCCTAAATCCCTTACTAGCTTTGATTTCTTTTTAGCCATTTTGTAACACCCCTTTGTTGTGACTGAAAGGAAACAATGGATGTGTTAAACCATTTCACTCTAGCTGAGAATAGACATCAGCTTTGTGTTGCCCTGCATTTTTTTATGGTGGTACAAAACCTGAGCTAACTGATGTCCCTGCCCTTTACTGCACCACAAATGACCAAATTTGTCATTGCAACAATTTGTAGTAATAGTCTGTGCCCCCTTGCCACAGCCAATATCTTTTAATATATGATGGGAGAGTGTAGGCAGCTCTGGGCTGTCCATGCTCTCCAACTATGCTGGGCAGGCGCTCCAAGGGCTTCAGGGTCCCAATCCTGCATGCACCAGGAATCCCCCTGATGGGGGTTTCCAGGGCATACATATTGCACTGCCCTGCCCTGCCCTGATTTGGAGAGAGGTCTTCAAGCCATTGGGGTATTCCCTCCATGCTTGCAGACAGGTAACCTGGGAATCCCTCTGCAGGAGATCTCCAGGGTGTGATTTCAAACTGCCATGCCCCATGTTGGGGCATGACACCCAGGACCGCTGCTTCATAGGATCAGGCCCCTGAAGCCCCAGGAATGGTGGGGGTCTGACCCTGCAGGACAATGGAGAGGTCTGTTTTTACTCATCAGTATAATCAGCTGTGCCTGGACACATCCTAACAGAGTTGATTCCTCAACAAAAATGACACCTGTTCTTAGCCTAGGAGCCCAGGAAAACAGCTACCTTATTGCCTGCATGTGCCATGTGCTTTGTATTCTTCTAAGTATTGATCAAAAGCCCACTGAAGCCAGTGGGCCCCTTTCCATGGACTAAAATCAAGTCCTGCCTGGGATTCATGCAGGCTTTATAATTGTGCTCTGATGTCAAATATATTATTCATTTGAATAAAAGCGGCAAAAACTCCAGAGTGAATGTTATTCTTCATGGACCTGATGCTGCCTTTCACTGACCATCTGTATTTTCAGTTGGGATTGTTAATTTTTTGTCATTAAACTGTGTTTGAGGAGAATATGTTTCCTGCTGATACAATCTGGACTGAAAGGGGTTAGAGTCAAACAAGAAAAGGGAGCTATAACAGACACCAGATATGTCTTTGCTTCCAGAAAGGTGTGCTCGTGCAGCTAGACTGCAATCTTAATTTAGTGATCATAGTGCAGAATCAAAGTGTAGCTACTGACACATAGCTAATCAAGGGAAGCCTCATGCAGGGGGTATAAACCAAATTTACTAAGCTGCTGCAAAAATAGTGATGACATACTTCTAAAGCGAGAGTGAGGAAAGATTGCAGCAGACAGGAGTAAAGCAGGGCACCGTCTAGCCACTTCATATATCCTTCAAAGGGTATAATGGCAGCAGATATATTTCTTTTCATATACTGCAGTGCCCCCTGCTCATCTGTTAATATTATCAGTGCTCAACACCATCAACCCCACAGCATCTCACCTGCCAGAGAAGATAGATTTATTTCTCTCTTGGCGCTTGTAACATTTTGTAACACATTATATAGATAAGAACACGTTTGGGATACAGGACACCCAAGAACTGGAAACTTGCAGAGCTTGAGTGTTTCATGAATCAGACTAATGATTTTGGAATGAGTAGGCATTTACTGAGGGTGATGAGAGGTCCATCAGAATATTTAATTTCAGTCAAACAGCCAGAAAATTTCAGCCTCCAGAAAGTTCTACATGTTGAATATGTAGCTCAAAATGTTTCTGAGTATGGTTTGATTGCATTCACACTGAGAGGTATTGAAAAGCAAGGGGGGGAACAAGGCAAGTCTGAGAGTAGGGGATCATTCGCTCATGGATCTGCTCTTGTTTCTACTGTTGTTTATCTCCAGCATGTTAATTTGTTAAAAAAATGCATTATAAATTGCAGTCTCCTTCAGAATTATTGCCAGGGCTGTTCTGTTGCAGTGAATAGTTTGGCATAGATCAAGGCTGGCCACACAGGATCAGTTTGTCCTATTGCACCAAGACAGTAGTGGTTATCTTCTGAAACATAAATAGGAATACAGATCAGAAGTGGAGTTTGCCTTATTCTCCTAAGTACATTGGACGTCACATGCCAGCACAAGTAAACTCTTCTTTCATTTTTCCATGCTCCCGTCACCATAGTTTCTGGTCTCAAAAAGACAGAGGGACTGATTTTGAACAGCACAAGTTCTAAATTAGTAGGGACCAACCTTCCTGACATACATGCCACAGGTTAAGTCCTTCATCCTTCCTAAGTGCCACTCCAATCCCCTTCTGCTGCCCAATCTGTTGCTCTGCTATCTGCTCCCTGTCCTATTTGTTCCCTGCTCCTTCCCCGATCTGCCATGCGCCACACACAGAGGCTGCCTGTTTCATTTGTGGCATGCATGATGTGGGTTGGCAACCCCTGTGCTACATAATAACACTGAAGAACAAGGTAAAATGTAATGTTCAGGACAGGAAGTTTAGTGTTTTAATGAGAGCTCTGTGGTGTGGCTGCCAAATTAATCCTGCCTACTAGCTGGAGAAAGGCATAAGAGGAGAACATGTAGCTAAGTGCTTCATTAGTATAATGAGGTTTGCACTTAAATCCACATCTCCTTGGGAACATGCTCCAACTTGCCTGCACCCCACTCTTTTTATTACCTTATAGAAATGAGAGGGCACATAGGAGGGCTGCGAAATACAGCATGGACAACAATGCTTTGCACTGTACCTTATTTATACTTGCGTGGAGCATCCACTCACCAGGAAAAAGCTACATCTGACAGCCTGCTGCTCCCCACACAAGGTCTTGCAGAATCTAAATGTAACAAGCTGCTCATTTAAACTGAAGGGAAAGTGCCCCCAACCATGTGTTAACTCAATCAGCTATGGCTCAGAGATGTGCATAGGGAGGTAACAACTTCCAGTGCTGGGCACTTAGTTGTAGATTTTGCCAGTTGCTGTGCTAGGTCTATCAGACTTTTTGGCACATCCCCATCACCCAACAGATCCATTGAAGCTGGGAAATGAAATTGCATGTGCCCTAGAGCAACACACACCAATCTTTGAACTCTGCAGTTATCTCAGACGAAACTCTCTCTCTGAACTTTGGTACAAATCTAATTAATGAGTTAATTCTCTGCTAATCTATTCTCTTCTTTGTGTCTGTTTCATGATTAATTTAGTTCCAGCAAATTTCCTTTACTGACTGCAGGAGCAGAAATGTATTTCCTATCCTATTAATCTACACTTTTGACCCATCTCCAAGGGATTAAACAAGGGCAAGTTCATCCACATCTTCAGTCCCAGAGCCAAAGCAACACATGGGGAATTTCTGGAACAGGGGAACGGAGGGTAGAGTAGGAGGTTTCCGAAGGATACCTGCATTTCCAGGATTTGTTTGCAGCAACTCAAACTTCTCCACCAAACACTTTAAATAACCCCTTAGAGAGGGGAAGAGGACTGCAATGATGTATTTTGCCACTGGAGTTTAACTATCATCTCTCCCTGTCCATGTTGAGACAATATGGTCATCGAAACATCACTAAGAATAATTGAGCTCTGAATTATACATCCTAGCAGAGGCTTACAGGATGACATAGACACTGATGTTGTACTGGCCTCAGCTGGATTAAAAGTATGTCAAGCCTTCCAAAGGGACACATCTCTACAAGCAGGTTCATTTGTCAACCACTCAACAGTGTACACAGGCCATGCTAATGATCATTCCCTCTCTGGCAAACAAGACTTATCACTAGTCTCATTCTCCCTCCCTCCAAATCATTTCTGGTTTTAGATGGAAGATGCAGTGCTACTCCAACCCCTGGAAAAGTGGGAGAAGGAAAGCATAACCTTTATCACCTGTACCCAGGGCTCCCTACTCATCTGGAACTAACTTTGCAACAGTTTACCCAGATGTGGGATTTCTTAACAATTTCACTCTTTCCACATTCCAGATGTTTTTTGGTTCAGCAACTGATAGGGGTCTGACTGAATGCCTCTTTGGAAGTCCACTTTCTACACCGATTAGCACATGGCTTTCAGCAGATCCACTTAACTCTGTCAGGGGACTTCCTTCTTGATAAAGGTTACTACTCCCTTCCTGCTTGGGACTCACGCAGAATGATTCACTTTGTCATACCTTACACTATTGAGATAGTAGAGATGTAAATGACTGTGCTAATGGAAGCTACATGCGTATTCTCTAGCTTGTGCAGTCTCTTGTACTTATAATGGGGTACAATGTAGTGTGTAATGCTATGATGTGCCACTATGCTCCACAATAAGGACTTCAGTAGTTGGTGAAGTGACTCCAGCAGGCTCTCGGCACCTAACTCCATTCAAGGAAGCATGACTGATCATGCTTCCTTGGATTTATCTCATGCTTTGCAGAGTTTGGCCATTATATGCTGCTAGATGCTGAGTTTCTCCTATGAGCACTTCTGTCACCTCTGGCTCTACGTGGAGCATTTTGGTAGCCTCTAGGATGAAAGCCTCTGTGTGAATGCTCTCATGACTTACTCATTGGAATACCACCTGAATTGACAGGTAGAGGGCTATTAGAAACTTGTTAATAGGGCTGTGCAAAGCTTCAGTCCCTGATTCGATCTGGTGGAGATTTGGCCCCATTCGGTGGCTGAATCTCCAAATCCAAATCAAATCAGAGGACCCTTGAATCTCTTTAAATCAAATCAGAACCCTCTGAATCAATTTGGAGAGATTTGGCACTTCGGACATAGAGACAGCTTTAAATGTTTTTCTCTACATACCCCTAGGTACCAGCGTAGCTGGTGAATGCTGCGAAGCTGCGGTAGAAGAAGCATCCCACAGGAGCACAGGGCAGCTCCCCACCGCACTCGGCAGCAGACCCAGAAGTGGACTAGAAGCACTTCCGATCCACTTCCGGGTCCGCCAGGGAGTGGACTAGGCCCCCCTCACACCCTCCTGGCTCCACAACTGGTACCTCCCGGGTCTCCCAGGGTCCCTCCACAGCCAAGTGGGTACGGGGTGAGTGGGCAGTAGTAAACTTTATCAAGGATCCAGAGGTACTTCCAGTTCACTTCCAGGTTCACCGCCAAGCATGTGGAGGGCCCCCCTGCACTCCTGTGGGACGCTCCATGCGTCCCAGCATCGCAGTGTTCACAAGCCATGCTGGTACCTCGAGATACATAGAAAAATCATTTAAAGCTGGGTCTGTGGCCGAATCACCGATTCTTCGAATCAGCATTGAATCTTCACAGTCGGCTGAATCGAATCAGGGACAGCGATCCAAATCAACTAATGGAATCGCTGTCCCTGATTCAGGCTCAATCCGAATTGAACAGTGCCCACTTCACACACCCCTACTTGTGAAGTGGTATAAATACTTTACCCTGGGACCATGTAGACCGGTTAAACATCGTGCCCGCAGTTCTGAAGCCAGCAGGACAGCATGAAAATTTACAACCATTTGGTCAGCGAAAGAGTGAAAGTAAAGCTTTGATATAACAGCTGAGATGGTATCCTCTCTGTGAAATAGGCACAGCAAACTCTGGATTTCACTGGGACTGAGCATTTATGGTTCCCTGACAGGTTTTCAAAACCATTTTCTTTAATTGTATTTGGTAGACACAAGCAGTGGCTTGAGTCACATCGGAATGATTCTCTTCTCCCTCCTACCTTCAACTATACTGAAAAAGAGAAGAAAATTGTTCTCTCCCCCCTACCTTTCTGGTGATAATTACTCTTCTTCCACATTTAAAATGCTCAGAATAATATCCTAGCTGTGGAAAAGTCATCATTTGCTTTTCAAAGCACAAAATCAAGCAGCACTGTGGGTAGTAATATGCAAATGTAGAAGAAGGTGGCAGCAAGGCTGACATCTTCTTAACAATGCTAAACTGTTAATAAGCACCTGGAATAAATTTGGGGAGTGAGCACATGGCTAAAGCTTTGTAACTCTGGAGCCTGCTCCTGGATGGCTTGTTATTTTCTCTCTAGGACTTACATTTGCTAGTGTGAAGCCCTGCTAAAGAATGCAATCTGGGCACATGTATAACTTTCCATTGCATGCATCTCTTGGGACAGCCGAGGTTGGGAAAGGTTATGTTCCTTGGATTTCTCTCCCATCCCCACCATGCTTCCCCAGGGAAAGTTGCTGAAAAATTATAATAAATAAAAACAGGATCTATCGGGGCCTTCTCTGTCACATCCCAGGTAGCACAATGCTCCCAGTGATTAGCGTCACAGGCCCTGCTGCTAGTGACACTGCGTCAAGGACATTTTTAATGATGGATCAAGGACGTTGCTTCCTATTTGTGAGGTAGCTTGTTTAAACAGGGTTAACAACAGTCTGTTTAGTATGCAAACTCAGCATCTCACAGGGGACTGAGTGCAGGAATGCAGGTATTACAAGGTAGGAGAAATCTCTTTACAAGCAAGTGTCCTGCTTTTATGGCTGGTCCCTTTGTACCAGTGAGGGGAAATATCCCCGAAGTTTCAATACATATTTTATTCTGTCACTTCTTTCTGTCTAGCTGGCTACTCCTGCTTGTGCTGTACACAGGTCTGGAGATGCGAGAAATGAGTGGCACCTCTGGAGAGGGAAGACTGAAGGATTCCAATTTGTTATCCTGTGAAATGAGTTCTAGCTCTTGTGCAATGACATTAGCTTCTGAAAAAACCTAAGGACTCCTGCAGACCCCTGACACCAGTGAAGACTGCTTCTTCATATGCCCTGAGCACAGGAAGCATAAGCCTGCAAGGGCAACAAAGACTAACCACACTGGGATGCCAAAGAGAACACTTGCAGCGTTGCTGCATCTTCAGGTGCTAAGTCACAAATGACTAAATTGCCCATATCTAGTAAACAGCCCAGCAAACCCATCAGCAGATTCAGCCTCCACTCCCTGTGCTTCAGATCCCTGCATCTGCTGAGTTATAGGACCTGATCCAACCTAGCACATGTACACAGTAAGTACCTTGTTAAAAGAAAGAGATGAGCAGAAGCCTGAC
The DNA here is from genome assembly GCF_052110815.1 of Crocodylus siamensis. NCBI lineage: Eukaryota > Metazoa > Chordata > Crocodylia > Crocodylidae > Crocodylus > Crocodylus siamensis. Next base: position 13,209,800 of record NC_143409.1, on the reverse strand, counting down.
TCTGTATGTGAGGATGTGTCTAACAGAGCCCCCCTGAGTGAGATTGGGTATGCTCCTAAGAAATAGGGTCTACCCATTTGCATCTGTTTTGTGAGCATCCAGGCCTTCAAATGTGTGGAGCAGATGTTTCAGAGAGGGTCTGCATGCTAGATTGCATCTGGGGAGACAGAGCCTGAACACCATGGTAAACCATGCATGCACAGCTGCTCCAAGCCATCTACTCCACAAATTCATGGGGGGCAGCTTATTTCCCAGAGATATGCTTAGGAGGTGCTGTAAACACATCCAAAGAACATGCCTTAGCAGTGGCAGTGAGACCTCCGAGGGAAAAAAACAGATAAGCATCCAAATCTGCTTTTTAATCTCAGACGGAGAGAACACATATGTAGATACATGGAGAATTGGTGGCTTAAGTGACCAGGGGCCATCTGCTGCTGCTACCCACATGTGATAAAAAAACCACAGCTTTTTAGCCACTTCTATGTGCATAGTGGCTGGCAAGAGGATGGCCTAAGTCTCACTGGAGCAAGCAAATAAGAGTCAGATCTTCCCACCAGGTGGGACCGTCTACACTGTACAGATAGCACTGAATGCCCAAAGGGCTACCACAGTTAACTAAAAAGTTATCACATCATGCACCCACTTTCAGTTGAGAGGCACTGTGTTCCCTGGCAAGCAGCCATTCATCAACAATCATATTCCAGCACCACTGCTTACAGAAGACCTGGTGGGAATAACACATGGCTCTGTGGTGCATTTCAAACAGCTGGTGAAGAAGACGGAGGGCTGGAACTTAACCTCATTTATGAAGATGTAAAAGACTGTCTACAATGGAAATAAAATATTATGAGCTATTATTTATTATCATAAATAAATGGAGCATTATCACCCAGAAAACCATATCCATTTCACATTCCTTACCTCAAAAATGAGATATTGCAGAAATAAAATAGTGTAGAGAGGCAGGAAGTAAAAATAATTAGGAGCTTGGAAACCCAATATTAAGAAATATTGGGAAGAGGTGGGCAATGGAAAACATGCTGGAGGTAAGCTGTAGGACAGTTGGTAAACTATCCATTTCATCAGTGGATACTCAGTGGAGGAGAAGGGCCAAACATTTAAAATTAATCAAAAATCATTTTTTACACAGTATATAATAATCTGTAAAAAAAAAATAAAATAATAATAACCATCACATGGTATCAGTATATGGGAACTAGAGGAGTTTCAGAAGGCATTAGGTGCTTCAGTGAAGAAAGAACATCTGAGAACAGCATTAGTCCGGATTATCGTTATTCTCATTATTTATTTGGAAATACTACAAACCCTTGTGTTTCTAGGTATAAGCAAATCACTGCTGAAAAGAGAATAGAAATGGTTTGTTTTTTCCCCAGGGTCATGTTAATCTGGAATTGTCCCCTGAAACTTCTGGCACTGACTGCTGTCAGAAGGAAGGACATTAGATTAGATGAGCCACTGCTCTAGTCTGTTATGGGAAAGCCTGTGTCCTTAGGATTCACTTATTTACAGCTGAAAAATAGTGACCATATGCTGGAATGAGAAATAAGAAAAATGTGAGGGAAAGCCTGACAAATTAAGTCCAGTTAATACTTTACCCAAATTCTTGACTGCCCCCTGCAGTTCAGTGAAGAATGAAGCAACATGTTGTGATTTTGAAAAAGGGTTTTTCTTGCACTTTAAACTGAAATAGTCTTTTATCTTTTAATAAGATGTTGACACTTTATGGAGAATGTTACAGCATAGCCTCTTCAGAAACAATTCTGCTTCTATATATATATATATGACACTATAGTTACGGGTATAGTGTAAAAACTTGCTAGCTAGACTAGACAGATAAAACAGCCAGACTAGACAAATAGGTAGAGAATACATCCTCTGTATTCTCCTTCTCATTCCTTATTACTGAGGATATTGGCCTGAAAGAGGAATCTTTTTCTGGCATTCATCTATTTCTATTCCTTATTTTGCTTCTGAAGCCCAAATCCTCAAACTGTGACTCATGCTGAGATAGGGTTTTCAGACAGTAACTCCCTGTTTATACTTAAGGGGAAGCCGTTATGGTCTAACAGGTGAATAATGTGCATTAGATAAAGCCACTGATTCTGCATTTTAAAATGGCTTAGGTACAAGGCTGACCAGAAAGCAGGCTTCCATTGTTTTAAGACTTAGTTTTAACTTTCCAGGAATTGAGTTTTTATGTGTGAAGCCAACAACGCTCAGAAAAAAAAAGAAAAAAAAATGGAAGTAGGAGTGAGGCTGGGGCTGTGGAAGAGTGGTTTCTCTCTGATGCATGATGAATATCGAAGATGTGCCTCCACAGAGAGGAGAAGGGGAACGCCTCATCTGCCCTTCAGCTTGTTCATTTTCAGCACTGGCAGTGCTGGACAGCAACCTCCTTATAGCCCTGTGCTCTGACTTACCCAACACATGGTACTACTGCAAAGGTAAGAGAGGGTCTGCTAAAACATAAAGGGTCAAATCCTATTCCACCTACTGGGTGTCTGAACAGGTATCTAAGTGTCTAAATACAATCCTATTCCATCCTGACTGAGCTCTTGAAAAACCATTAGTGAGTCTATTTTCATAACATGCTCTCCCCTTAGATTCAAGCTGGAGCCACAAAATGCTGAGAAGGAGAATGAAACAACTGCTGTTTGCACTAATGTTTGCTCATAGACTGGATCAGAGTGAAATAGGATCACGTTTCAAAATGTACATGCCAAAGGACCTTAGATGCCTAATGGAATATGCTCTGGCACACAACAAACTGTTTAGTAAGCAAGACCATGGATTACATCACTTTCCAGGGGAAAAGTGAGCGCGTCTCCTATTTCTTTTCCCTTTCCTCTCTTTTAAATCAACCAATATCAGACATTGGGGATAAACTTCAAGCTCAGAAGAGTGAGGGGCTGGGGATAGCAAAGTGCATCATCATCCAATCTTTGCAGCACCTGCACCCATTGGGATACTAGCCCTGGGCTCTTCACGCAGCTCAGCTGTGATCTGCAGTCATAAGAATTATTCCAATCCAAGGTCCTTCTGTTTCATTCTGCCAGTGCACCTCTGCTGGCAGCAACATCAGCCATCTTCATGTAGCCTTCTCCCCATCGTACACCTAGATCTGTGCTAACACTCCTCAGTCCCCTCCTACCGTGCCTCTTGCTATTCCAGAGCAGGGCTGTCCCACAGCCCTGCCACTACACTTTGATGCTGACCTGAAGCAACAAAATGAAGATCTTTGGCTGGAGATGAACTTTCTTTAAGTGCAGGGTGTTTGTCTCCAGATGAGAAGTGCTTAGGTGAAGTTTCCAGATCCAGTCTCATCTCTATTGAGTTGCAGATAGAGCAGGAGACTAATGTATTCATTTCACTTCTGCCCTTCTCTTCTGGTTTTCCCTCCAGCCCAGCTCTTATCAGCATTCACCCCAATGTGAAGCAATGTGAACCAATATCTCCTAAGAAAATCAGAAGCCTTGTGATAAGGAAGTCCAGGGTGTGCATGGGTCAGTTTATATCTGTGTCCACATGTGCATGCCTGGATTCATGTGTATGTTAATTCAGGACCGGGAAACAACCTGCACATTCTTCTCTCATGTTTCAGGCTATAGACCCAGCACATCTCTCTCTACAATATCTAGAATGGCAGCAAACACTAAGGTCTCTGTGTGAGTCAGAATCACAGTACACTGAGCAGCTGGTGCCTCTGACAGAATATACAGTCTAACTGAGATGTCAGTGGAGGTGGCTCTGTAGTGCCTTAAAATGCTGTTCCAGTGCCAACTTTCACCTCCTAATATGACACTTTGTTCATCCACCCCCTTTTTAAAACTAAATGCTGCTTTAGTTGCAACTCACTAGCTTTAATTAAGAATCTTTCTTCCTCTTGCTTTCTTCCCTCCTCCCCTTACCGTCAAACATTTACTCCTTCACTTGCAGTTCTGTTCTCTTGACTTGTCCCTAAATGAATACCCAGGTGGCATTAGTGTGATGCCACCCAAGTACCGGGACACTGGTTATCCTCTCAGTTGCACAGTGGATACCAGACCAAACTGGGCCCCTTGAAAACAGGATTATGGCTGTCTTCTCTGTTGCTGGGCTCTTTCTGCACAGGACAGGAGCAGAGCTGGGGACAGTGACTGAGAGTATCCGCACAGCAGAGCTAATTGGTGCACATTTCAGAATGCTATTGATGTCTGTTGCATACCCTGCATCCTTACACCCCAAAGAATGACTGGGCCCGGAGTTCTGGCTCAGCAGGTCATAAGGATTCTTTTAGCCTTAGCTTTCTGTAGGCCACTTATCTTGGCATTTTAAGATTTGTTGATCCAACATGCACTGTATGCTTCTTAGCTTGCATTGTAATTAATAATATGTATGTTGTATTAACAAAAGCTTTTATCTGTCCAGATCTATGTACTTATGCTAAGTTGTAAAACAAACTCCCATTATGCTTTTCACTTATGCTAATCAGGCAGCCAACTATAATGCCAGAAGGAAGTATTCCAAAAAGACGGGACTAAATGGATTCATGATATTCTTCTATCAAGAGTAGATTTTTTTAGGTGATATCTTTTATTGGACCAAGGGTAATTATCAGTTAGCAAAGATATCACTCACAAAAATTCTTCCCTCTTTCTTATCAACAGGTATGTTGAACTTGCTCTACCAAAGGCCAGTTGTTAGGGATTGAGTCATAGCTAGTCTGGTCTAATGGTTAGGATAATGAAAGAAGGCAGGGCCCGAGAGAGGTCTGGGTCACAGTCTGAGATCCATTTACCAAGTTTAGAGAGAAATCCAGGGCCAATCAAACACACAAGCCAGGATCAGGGTCTGGGAATCAGATGCCAAGTTATCAAGCCCAGGGGATAACCCACAAGTTGAATCCAAAAATGGTCAAACTAGGAACCAGGAGGATTGCCAAGGCAGCCCAGGGTCAAAACTGATGGCTGGCCTTGGAGTTTTCTGCCACAGCTGGAGATATATGGGTAGGTGACACTCTCAGCAGCTAATCAAGAAGCTAGCCAGTCATTTAGCTGAGGCTGAATTTGTCAGGCAGAGAGACTCAAGGCAAGTGTGACTGCCTAGGCAATTAACCTAGGCTGGGCAGCCTGATTAGGGCCCCTGACATCAGCACTGGAACAGATCCAGCAACAGGTCACATATGAAGTCTGTCACCACTCTTATTTTGTTCTTAATTGTCATAATCAATACACTAACGCATTCAGTCTGGTCTTCTGAACCTTGTTGTTAATGAACAGCCAACAGTGTATGTGTTGCTACTGTGCAGTCTAAAAATGTGAGGATCTGAAACCACTGGCAGGCTGAAGATATATTCCACTGTGTGTGGTCTCTTCCTCTGGTTTCATGAATCTCTCAATTATGTTCATTCCACACTCAGCCTTAGCCAGCATCTGGGCCCATGTTCTGACTTGTGGATCTGAAAATGCAGATCTGAACATTGTGCCCTGGTCCCACATCTACCATCCTGTTATAATCTCCATGCTCATAGGAGATCTATAGGTGGGTGAGGCATGTTCTGACTCTCAACCAATCTAATTTTTCCTCATGTAACTGTATTTATCAGGGAACTCCATTGGGAGCTATGGATAAATTAATTAGAGGTCACCCAGAATGAAAATTACAATGAACAGGATAACTAATTAGAGGCATGATACATGCTGATTTCACAGAGAAGTGCTTTCTTCTGGGGGGATAGAGATGCATTTCCTCTGAATGCTTTCCTACAAAGACATTCTCCCATTTCATCTCCCCAAAGAAGAGATGTGCTCTTGGGTGTTCAAGTTCAATAAACCAGTATAAAGGTTCTGCTCATCTCCTATCATGTGCATCTGGAATCCATCAAAGAACCAAGACAATTCCATTTGGAAAAAACCCTCCATGCAAACATGCATGTGCCAAGACTCTTTGGTGTACTAATGGGACTTATCCTGATGCAAGAAAATAAGTTACCAATCAATAGGAAAAGGTCTAATGTGATGCAGGACCATAATAATATGCCTTACAGCAAGTCTACCACAAAAAGGACGTCATTCACTGGGTATAGGCAAGCCTATTTCTGGAGCCCAGTCATCACTGTGCCTATGGAAAATGTAAATAACCTTGGAGAGATACAGTAGCAAATAACGCATTCTTGTGAAAGCAAATGTCTTGCTTTGATTTCTTCTATTTTTAATTTTTTTCTTTGTTCTCTTCTTCTTCTTGTTATTTGTAGTTTTTAGATATTATCTGATTAATTAATTAGTTTCTTCTTGGTACATGTGTCTGATCTGTACCCAGCCTGGCATTTCTGGGACTGCCATGTGATAACAATCACAGAGGTAATGCAGCTCATGAATTGTTTCCTAATATAAAACATCCAACCAGAGGAAGATAGGGACAGGTCTGGAACATGTTAAAAGAGTTAAGATGCTGAATTACAGGGGCCCACCCATGGAAGTCTATGTGAAGTCCTTTTGAATACCAGATGTGTTCCTTATAGACACTGCTGCTTGGCTGAACTTCCAAGGAATGTAATGGGCCTGGACTCACACAGTACAAATGACGGATGCTGCAGTTTGAAGGTTGAACAGGAGGGAAGGACTGCAGGAGAGAGGTACAGCTGCTTTTTCAGAAAGCATTTCCCTAAAGGTAAATGACAACAATATGTTGTGATGCCATATGAAGGATCTAAACCTAGAGCCCAGGTTTGCTCCTCTGGCTGGAACGGATAGGCATTGCTACAGCCAAAGCATGTCCGTGCCCCCTATGGCAAGGTTGTGAGTCCCATTCAATGGTTAGGTAGGGGTGGGTCACAGATAATACAATGTCTGAAGGAATTGGGAGCATTTCCAGTGCACAGATTCCTAACTGGCCAGGGTAGTAAGGCAGCTAATAGCCTCAGTTCAGATCATCTCATACAGCAAAGCACTATGCCAACACTAGCCCATCTTCTTAGAAATGTTATTTCATTTAAAAACTGCTCCGTCCAAAAAATCCAGCACCAGAAACATAACATGACAATTCGCAGTGAATTTAATTAAAAGTATTGGCATTTCTATAGCACTGATCACCCCAGCCTCCAAACACCTGGGCAATAAAATGAAATGTCCTTATGTAAAAAGATGTTCTGGGGAGGCTAGGAGTCTGAATGTACTTAACCACAATAAAATATATGAAAAAAATAAGTCAACAAACCTGCTCTCATGCAAAATGTCATAGGCCTCTTAACGTCCAGGAGTGGTCAGGGCCAGAGCTGGGTGAAATTTTTATTCACTGCAATTTCATTCAGCCAGACTCTATTTGTGTGTTTGGGTGGAATTTGCCAGATCATGTTTGTGGATTCTGTTTTAATTGCAGCTATATTTACAGAATCAAGGCTTCTCTTTCACCCACTTCTCCAGTAGATGAGGTACTCACCCAGGATATGTGAGACCTATCTTCCAGTCTCTTCTCTTCCTGATGAGATGTGAACCCACCTCTCCCACTTGCCAGCAGCCAATAGGGTATTCTGGGGTACTGTGTGGCAAATCTCTTCTGCTGATGCTAGCAGTGTTGAGGTGATGTTGTTGCTGTGATGGTCCAGGAGATATGAGGGAGTCAAGAATTCTTGTGGGTGATATCTTTTATTGGACTGACTGTACAGTTGATATAGACATAGGCCAGTTTCCATACAAAGGACAGAACCACCTCTGACTACCTTCATGCCACAACTGATAATACAAACAATAAAAATCTGACTGAAAACCTTGCACCAGTTGGAACTGGACATTGGACTGCTAGAATGACTGTTTCAGGTAGAAAGTTTATAGTGAAATTCTCAACAAAAGCCAGAACCACCACACCCTCTCTCCCTCAGAGAGAAAAGCCATACAGTCCCTAAGATCCAACCATGAAAAAGTAATCAAGCTAGCACACAAAGGAGGAGCTATCATCATCCTCAGCTGTGAAGACTACATCAATGAGGCTAACAGACAAGTCTTGGGGACCAACTACTATAAAGAACTGGGGGAGGACCTGGCACCAGCATTCACTCTGGAACTGGAAAATATTATCAAATTCTTTCCATTCCAGCTTCAGAAAAAACTACATCCACTAATATCCTACTATTCTACCCCAGGAACATTGTATATGCTCCTAAAGATTAACAGAAGACAACCCTAGCAGATTCATCTACGGTACCCTCACTATCAGGATTCATAGAAACCACCCTACAACCACTTGTCACTCAAAAAGCAAGTTTTCTATAAGGTATAAGAAACTTTTCCAACAAGATGCAGATCACTGAGAAGGCCAAACTTACAACCATGGATCTCACCAACCTACACACTAATATCCTACACAGTGAAGGCACAGCTGCCTGCTTGAGATACCTACAGGACAATGGACTACACTCAGATTTGCAACTATAACATATTGCATAAATCATTCATTTAATCCTCACCCACAACAGCTTTACTTTCAACAACTGACACCCCTCCAAACCACGGGCAAAGCTATAGGCACAAGGATGGCTCTTCAATATGCCAACTACTTCATAAAGCCTCCTGGAGGAGGAGTTGTTTTTTTTTTTTTAATTGTGCCATCAAACCTGCACTGTACCTGAGCTATGTAGATGACATTTTCATCATCTTAACAGAACACCTGGACTTGCTTATGGACTTCCACCATAAATTTAACATCTGCCATCCCTCAAACAAACTTTCTCTGGAACATTCCTATAACAACTTCAACTTTATAGACACCATGATCTACATACAGGAGGGCACCCTACAAACCACTATATATAGAAAACCATCAGGCCACCATACTTAGATCTACAAAACTAGTAATCATGGGAAACACATAAAAAACAGTGAGCTACAGTCAGGCCCTCAGATACCACTGTATATGCTCTTAGGAAAACATCTGTGAAACCATCTTGCCAAAATGAAAAACTGCCTTTGACTAGCAAGGACACCCCAGCCAGAGAAACAGACTGCATCTTTGAAAGAACCACACAACTACCCCACAGCCACCTACTACAATACAAGAGAAAAAACCCCACTAACCCATACAACCTTGGTTGTCACTTACCATCCCACAATTGAACCTATAAGAAGGATCATAAAACAGCTACAGCCTGTACTTGAAAAGGACCAGACCTTAATAAGAATATTCCCAGCTCCCCAACTACTGGCCTTCAAACAGCACCCTAACTTCGCCCAAGTCATCATCATCCGAAGTAAACTCCATGATGAACAACAGGCACCTAATGGGACCCAGACCTGCCTCAGCAATACATGCAAGACCTGCCAACACATTTTTACTGCCAGAACAATCAACACTTCCCACAAAAAAACCTATCAGAATCCATGGATCATACAAATATTTATCCCAAAATATGATATAGCTCATCTAGTGTATGAAATACTCCTATGGAAATTATGGGGTGAAACCCAAGTAAAACTGCTCACTGGAATGAATAGTCACTGAAAAAAAGATAAAGGACAGAGAGACTAGAATAGGGGTAGGGTTTGTTTTTTTGTTTTTTGGGGGGGTTTTTTGTTTTGTTTTGTTTTGTTTTTTTACAGAAAATTCACTCCGTCTAACCCTACAATTCGAATGTTCAAAGCAAATATTCCCAGAAAGTCATCAACCTATTGGACACTAAGCACCAGGGACTTAGGGCTGGAAGGGACCTAATGAGATCATTGGGTGCAGCCAACTTCTTTACATACCCAGAGTTCATGATCCATTATAATCTTCCTGATACTCACTGGCCCCTGCACTTGACGGGTAATAATGACTCTACTTAACAAGCTTTTCGTCCATCTGATATTTAACTCAGCTGTGTCTGCTTCTCTCTCAGCAGCCTGAGGAGGGGTACTTTGATACCAGAAAGCTTGCCTGTGTCTATACCAACCATACAGTTGGTCCAATAAAAGATCACCCTCAAGAATTCTTGCCTTCTGCCAGTGCTGTTGTACTATACATAAAAAGCATTATTTGCTGGTTCAGGGAATGGACCGCAGGTTCCTCCAGCTGAGAGTCCACATCACCAGGCCACTGAGTCATTCAGACATGCCCTCTCACCCCATAACCACCATTTTGTAAATGGTGCCTAAGAAGAGGCAGCCTTCCTTTCCATGACTTTGTTTTAATTAAATATGACCCATTTGGAATCAAAACAGTCCATTTAACCTGAAACAAACAAGTCATACAGGTATGATCTGATGGTTGAACTGAAACATAACTCTTTGCACAGGCCTAGCTAGGGTTTAGTTTTGCCCTACTCCAAAGACAGGAAATCCAACAACTTGGTACCCTGTAACCTAATGCTGATGCAAAATCGAATCCTTGCAGCAGTACCCTATATTTCCCTTGAGGATGATGTTCCCTTGAGATACATGCCTACACACTAATCTTAGATGAGCCATCTGTCAATTCTTTTGGATCATGGCCTATGCATGAGAGGTCACCACAACCTTCAGGCATACGCCCAGGCAGAAGCATGGAGGAGTGGAGGCTGCACAGACTTTACATCCCCCCTTAGACCATTGAGTCAGGATCCAAAGGCCAGACTGAGTCCAGACATTTGGTGCCTCAAAGGGCTGTAGTCATGTGTGCATCCAGGAATCAAATCCAGGTCCCCCACATGACAGGTATGGATTCCACTATTGAATCACAACAGCAGGTTAAAACTGATATGCCTGCCTTAATATATGAGAGCTGAGAAGACTACAACTGGACCAATGACCAGAACAGTCATTAAACTTTTTGTTTTCCATTAATAGCAATATGAGGAGTATTTGCCATTTGATCTGGGAGAGAAAATATCTCTTCTGAAGAGAGGGGAGAGATGACAAAGGAACACAGGGGTAGATAATTGCTGACTAAGGAGAACATGCTTATTGACTTTGCAAAACCCTCTCTCAACATATATGAGCCGTCTCATGAACAAATGGCTTAGAATTGCTCCAGCAAATACAAAACACATTTAAGCATGAGCTTGAGGGAGGAAAAGGAGGGGATAGAGAAGGGAACTTAGAAAAGCATGATTAGTTCACGCAGCAGGTAGAAAAGAAAACTGTAGCAAGGTTTTTCCTTTTTCCCTTCCCCCCTTTCTGAACCACTTCAAGTAAGCAAACAGTCACATTTCCCATCCCCTTCCTGGTCATGACAAATGTGAAGTTACTCGGACAGCGCTGACTAAAACCTAATCGCTTTTACAGCAAATGAAGCATGAAACCTATTGTCAAAAAACATGATGTCCAAAGTACATGTCGACACTCCATCTTCCCAGCAGAGAGCTCCTGAAGGTCTGAGCTCACTGCAGGGCTCTGGGGGAGCATGAAAACATGAGATTAAAGGTTCTTTAAGGGCCAATGCAAAAATGAGCTTATGAGGCCAACTTCTGCCCTTGGGGAAGACGATGTGCTGAGCAAAACACCCAGGAGGACATTTTTTTTTCCTTGGGCACCAAACCCCCAAATGGACATCTGAGATCCTGGAATGGGCAAAATGATATTCAGCAAGTGCCTACTGAATGCCCACAGCAGAAGGGGCATTACATGTAGATAAGCGCACAGAAGAACAGAAGAAATGCTATTTAATGAGCCACAGCATAGCTCTATCAGGCCCACCAGCCTGTCTCACACAGTTGCAGTGCATGGATGCTAAGGGGAGGCTGAACAGGTTGATCTTCCACCCCCTGCTCACCTTTCACTGCAGTTTCCAGCGCTCAGAGGTTCAGAAAGTTCCAATTTCAAGGCTGCACCCCAATCTACCATGCCTGTTGTTGGATCTTTCCTCCAAAATGTGTCCAATATTTTTTTTGAACTGGGGTAAGCTATCAGCATCCAGAACATTTTCTACAAGTCAATCATATCCTGTGTGCTATGTGCAAACTACACCAAATGGATCCAGACCGTGCCAGGACAAAAAATGTAAAACCTGCCAACACATCTCCACCAGCCCCCACTATAGCTACACCCCACAACAGAACCATCTCTACTCCTGGATCTTACACCTGCACCTCCAGCAATGTAATATATCTCATCCGGTGCACTAAATGCCCAGATGGAAAGTATGTAGGAGAAACCAAACAACAACTGCATATCTGAATGAAAGCACACTAAAAATCCATCAAAGGCAAAAATATCCAATTACTTGTGGGTGTCCACTTCTCACAAGACAATCACTCCCTCCCCAATCCCTGAATTCGAACTCGCAAAGGGAATTTATAAAATACCTTTCATAGATGAACCTACAAACTTCACAAACCTACTGGATACAAAAAATCATGGACTTAATAAAGACATTAGATTCATGACACATTACAACTTGATTTTTGGCACCCCAGGTAACCTGCCTCTAGCTGACCACTTGCATTTCTTCACACATTTCCCTCTTTTCCCCCCGCTCCCTCCTATCTCTACTCATTGTCTCCCAAACTTCCACTCATTTGTGTTTTCACAGATGCGCTTGTTGTAAATTTGCTTCTTTTCTACCTTGGAGAACAGATAACACCAGCAGAGTCTCCCTATAACTGATGAAGGGTGTTTGTGCCCGAATGCTTGCAAAAAACTTTCTTCCAACTTTTTAGTTGGTTTAATAAAAGATCTACCCAAAGAACCTTGCTTGCCTATGTACATAAATATGCACTATGCACCCTGGTAAAAGGAAGTGCCAAGCATGGGAAAGCCCCCAGATAGGCCATGTGTATCTTTGACTATTAAACATGGGTGAACATGAAATGTCCTAGAACAGGCATCTTAGGATGCTGACCATATATAACAAAATGCTGACGATAAACTGGATAACGTCTGAAGTGAGTTAACCAACAGATACAGAGTCAAGGAATTATTTCAGGGCGACTCAGCCTCCACCCTAGTGCTGAGGGCATTGACCGCACACATCAGTTGAGGACTGAAGGAATTTAGGTGGAATTGGGAAGTTATTCTTTTTGGAAACATATTCAACTCCAGTCTCTCCCGTCCTCATTTCATGTCATAAGGATGGCAGGTTTTAAGATGCTTGTAGTCCACAAGGTTGGCTCCAGTAGCCTGTCAGTGTGGGAAGTACTTACGCAAGGCAAAATCTTAAGACCCTGATTCAGTTTTTTTTTTCCTTAGTCCTTAATCAAATGTAATGCTCAGTAGAAAGTCAGTGGGAGCTTTGAATAAAAAAGGGTTATGCAAAGCCTGAAGTAACTCGGTATTAAAGTATACACAGAGTAAATACTATTACCCAGTATGGTCAAGTGTCTATAGAGCTAGACACTATAGAGCTAGGGCTAGAGATCGCACAGTGGTAGTGTAGGTCCAGAGGGAATGCTGGGACATGACTGCCAATTTCAAAGGCAGGCTTAAAAAGGTACATATCTGGTAATTAGATGCGTTTATGCCTTGGGCTCAGACCTTAGCAGCTTGTAGTTTACAGTCAGCACAGCAGAAGAGACGGTGTTGGGGCACAGTGAAGGAAAGAGGACACTCCTATGCTCTGTTTCTAGGGGCAGTCAGGGACAGAGAGCTGATGAATTCCCACATGCTGGCTCTCCTTTTGCCCTTACAGGCCCCTGAAACACCTCCTCAGGGGACGTAGGAAGGACAGCTGACACAGAGGAAGCTACCTTGCATGAGAAGACCCTTCAGGATCTCCAACAGGCCAGCTCTCCAAATGAGTTGCACAGCTGATGGGGGAGTCAGGCATTCTGAACCTTATATTTACTGCTGCTATCCAGTTCTCTGTATTAATCTTGCCAGTAAATGGTACTTCCTCCTATTCACTCTGCCACTGCATTGAGTTGCTCCATTCACCATGCCACGCCCGCAATCAGAAGATGATCATAGAGCAGGATCAGGAAGAAATTCTTGCTCAGGTACCAAGTCAAATTATTGATTAGGTCCACCATTCATCAGCTACAACAGAGGCAGTAAGCTAAACTGAATGCAATGGGTCACTGGCCGGATCTGGCCTGACAAATTTCCCATTCAGGTGGGACGCTTCCTTTAGAAACCTCACTTCCTTGACTGTTGTTGCCTCCTTCCAACTGAATGACCTCTGCTTTCAACAAACTGTGTCAAGTGCAAGGAGACAGTCTATACCAAAGAAGCAAGCAGTGTCCAGTGCTCCTCAGGGTCTCCTGCTTGGGCAGAGGAAAAAGAAAGAGGCAGCAGCATCCACAGAGCTGAGACAGTTTGGAGAAAGGAAGGATTAAAAGACATGTCTAGATACCAGCTCTGACAGGTGGAAATGTTTGCTGTCAGAGGGAGAGGATGACATATAGAGTCAATGCCAAACACCCCAGACACTGAGGAAGCATGCGCCAGAGACAAGCTGCAAGGATTTCAAAGCAAAAGCAATGGAGGGAGCAGACCAGGGGGATTAGACACTCTGTCTCCACAAACTGCAATCTGCAGGAGTTTGTGATGAGCCACTTAGTTAATTAAGTCTGGGAGCCAGCTGTCTCCAGGGCTGGTTAACATCTTGTTTCCTTCTTTGACCTGTCATTGGGTATGCACTGGTGATGGGCACTTTGGAATGCAGATCAAACAGACAGATTAAATGAAACTGGCCAGACAGACACTTTAATGTATGTACCAACTCAAGGGGCTATAGGGAGAAAAACAAACCCAAATTCAATTGTAACTTCACTTCTCTGGTACCAATGGGAGGTCAAAGCTGATCTTCACTGGCCTTTAATAAATCAGGAGGAGCTACCCCATATTCAAAGGCTTCCAAACAGTGACTATGGTAAAAAATTGGTGTAAGGGTGACCACAATGAAGCCCGAAAGGAATAAAGGGATTCAGACTAGAGCATAAGACATAAACAGGCTCTCTGGTACTTCAGAAATTGCTAGCAAGTGTGAGCTGAGTGGTGGTACAATGTCAGTAGCAAGCCCATTCCCTTGTGAACAAAATAAGCAGACTTAACCCATGAAAACGCTGAAACATGAAACTTTGGGAGTGGTTAACCATTCCAGGCAGACCTTCAGAAAAGCAGGGCATATAGAAAGAAAACCACTGATCTTTAACTCTAAGTGTTAATCTAGTTTAATACATCTTGTGACAAAGATATTCCAGATGGACTAAAGGATGATCAGCCATATCAGTCACAGGTGTACAGGTATATGAGTGTACTCGGCAGGTGCACTCATTATGGCTGTGTATAAATACCCATCACTGAGACAGGGGGTTTATGCACTCAGGCTGTTAGGTGATGACTTCTCTTCTGAGATGCATTTCTGACTATCACTTTATGAAAGGACGTAACATTTTCATAGATTCTGTGTTTGATAGTTTACAAAAATCTTTGGGTGCATTTAGCTCATTTTAATGGAAAGCAAAGACTGCTCTTGCTGGAATGAAATCCCTCACCTCTAAAAGATAAAAATAAAGATGGAAGAAACTGGAGGGAGAAGGGGGACAATTTTGATCATGAAATAATTTCACCTTCTTTTCAGCAAAAAGCTTCAAGTACCAAAAAAAAAGAAATGTTCAATTTTCACCAGCCTCTGTTTCTTTCCAGTGCAATAGGTGAATACTATTATGGCAAGAATCACCAAGTACTGATATTACAAAGGTTCCCTTTTTTGCTCACAAAGTACAAGCTATCTTTGGAGAAATGCTAATTTATTGTCAGATTGGTGATATAATTTCAGTTGGAGGAAGCTGTCACAAACCACTGTGTTTGTTCTATTTCATAATCTCTTTAAAGTCAGTTTTTGGGACTAGATATTTTTGGGTGAGGGACTTAGCTAAGTGCTTTCTGTGATAGCCGCCATTCAAGGACTGGTGCAAAACGTGTAAATAAAACAAAATGCCCAAAGAAACTTCATGGGTTGTGAATGACTTGTATAAGGAACTGATCTGCAGGGACCTAAAACAAGGGGAAAAAATACTTTGGGCACTTTCAGTCCTACCTCTGTATGCTCTCAATTGCAGAGAGTAAAATATATCCTTTGTTGTAACCATCAGAAGTAGGCATCATCCAGAATAAACCACCAATCCATTCTTTTTCTCAAGCTCATAGAAATACCTATCTAGGAAACTTCATAGTTAAATTTTTTTTCTAGTGCATCCCCAAGAAGTGGTAGTGACAGTGGAAACTGGTTAAAACACAGCTGTTGTGTTCTTAGCACTGTATTGTCTAACTGTGCTGAAGAAGACTGAATGAAAAGGTCTACATTACAGCTCTCTACAGTATAGCTTCCTCTGTCATAACAACTAATGCAGGTGCTCTGGTGGGGAATCATTCCCACAAAGTTGGCTAGTAAAGACCAGAGAGCCACGGTTAGCTAGATCACATGTACAAGCTTTTGTGGGCTGAAGCTCACTTCATCAGATGCTATATATAGTGTCGACCAGGCCAGGAATTTCTGTTTTTCTGCCTGTGAACAATGTCTCCTCTGCACACTACGTTCTGATGACTGGGTTCCTGTAGTTCTCTGGACTACAGTCAAATATAGTCTGGAGTGGAATATTGCTTTTTGTAGTAGAATCAATACACTGCACATTCATTTCCATTTAATTATTTATAAAGGACCGTATATGTCATTACATTTCATGTTTTTATGTACCTTCCCCCTATTTGCCTATGACAAGCTTAAAGGTATATCAGTGAGTGGAATTCAAGTTTCAGTGCCGGACCCGGGTTGCAAACATGTTTCTAGCTAACAAACCTTTGCCTCGACTAACAGAATTCCACCAAGCCAGCAGTTCTGCCCAGCCAATGCACGGGTTTTCCTGGGAATGCTCAAAGAAGTAAAACTCTCTTACACCTTTGCAACACTACAACATTCGGTTGTGGTGAGGTACTGAATGCACAGATGTTAAAGGGATTAGTGCTTCTGCTGGGATAAGCACCTAATTGACCACATCCTTACCCTGCAACATTTCAACAGTATGAGAATCCTCCAAGATCTCCTGACATTCTCACCCCATCTTGGTATCAATTCATTAAGAAATAGCTATGTGCAACTAGCTTTCTTCTTATTAAATTGGTACAACCACTTTTGATCTTGTCCACAATTAAAGAGGCCTGAAGCAAGGAAGAACTGAAATGAAAATAACTAAACAAAATCCAAACAGGAATTGTCTAGTCTTCAGTATATCCTGTTTAGGTTGTAACCAGGATGACTACCTAGGCAAGCTCTACCCGATCCAGTGGCTTTACCTTGTGCTCCCAGGTGACAAGGCATTTGTGGGGGAGGAGAGGGTTCCTCCCATATGAGAACATATTTTAACACAAAGGCTTATGCTGCTCTAGATCCAAAGTCACAGCTTGATTAATGCCTGGAAGCCATCTGTCCAGCCAAACTTGAGCGCTTGTGTCTTATGACACACTAACTGCTTCTTGGATGGCTGTCTGCAGCACGGCTGCTGTTTAGGGTACATGGTCATGGCTTCATTTCTACATTCACGTGAACAAGTAGGCATGACTAATCCAAAGGAATGTCTCTATTCCTTAGGTTTCTTTTTCCTTTCTCCATCCACAAACATTAAAAACAATGAACAAAGTTGTAAATATGGTCCCCGGCATGGAGAACAGGTCGTGTTAATGGCTGCTAAGTATCCTTGAAGGGGGAAGACTGGAAACCTACCATAAATTTCTGGGGCATTTCTGCTACCGAACACATTGCCTTTTGCTTTAATAATACTGAGAGGATCACATAATGAAAGACCTGTAGGAGGAGCTTCGACTCACCTCCAGTCACCAGTTTTCTTTTTCCATTAGTCTTGGGAGGACATTAGTTCGATGTATACACATGCCACTGGCAAGTGAGAAGTGTTGCAGAGTGACATTCCCATCACCTAAGACACCTGATTTTATGTGCTGTCTGCTTTGACATAGACTCAAGTCAAATTCTCTTTGCTGGTGCTACTCCATTTTTGTCCACCCCACTGAGTGCAGTGGAGCCATAACCATCAAAATCAGAGCAAAATTTGGTGGTTTAAAGAAAAGAAAAAGACTCTCTAAACTAATAAGTGAGATCAAGGTTTCAATAAATGGGCCAAGGAGACACAAGTCTTCTCACTCAGGGTTTACAAGATCCAATGCGAGTTGTAGGTGCCTTGCCTGTTGTGGGACAAAATACCTAAAATTTTCTGACACACTTTCATATGAGTTTGAAGTCCTCAGTCCCTTCCCTGCAGCTCGAAGGAACAGTGGCATCCTGTAAGGTACCTCAGTGAATCTTCCTAAGTCTCCCCACCCATATCCTCAGTGGTTGGGAACGGATGCACGTGACCTCTAAAGAGAGACAGAACATCTTTCAAGGGAGATCCCATTCTCTGGTACTGGACCACATGAGGAGGGGAGTATAAAGTCCCAGAGGAGCCTACTGATATACACTGCAGATCAAGATATCAGTGCCAGCCAGAGTGGGTTTCTGAAGGAGTTAGTTGTGTCCACTTCTCCAAAAAGTCACAATACAGTCCCACCCCTAACAGTGACTCTCAGCCTGTAGTTGGGCTGGTGCTGTGATCACCAAACCATGCAAACCTATATCTCACCTGGGACCTTCTAAGTAATATTACTCTGACCTTTGTGTCTGGAAGTCTCTGATCTCCTCCTCCAGATCCAGCAGGGCTGCAGCCTGAGCCATTAGCTTCTTGCTACAGGGCCAGGATTTGAGTTGCAGAATGAGGAGTCCTAGGCAGAACTTGGCGCCCATCTCCTCCAGCTCTCGAGTTCCAATCTGCAGGCCCTGCCGGTGAAAAGCAAAAAGTGAGAGTCAAGACTGGCATCAGCAATAAGGCTGATACAACTCTCTGCAGGGGCGCTCCAGGTAGAAAAGTCCAAAGGCATGGCAACGAAAAGAAACAGACCCAACCCCAACGCTTAATATGCAGACTTTGCTCTTACTGCAGTTGGACCTGTTCCTCAGAGTGATTTACAAACATGACCTCATAGCCATCTGAAAAGTAGTCTCTATTTTACACTTGGGGAAACTAAGGGTGTGTAGACAAAATGGGGGCCCTAAATTGAAGCAGTGGGTTTTTAAAAACACTGTTTCAATTTACGGCCCTTTAAACCCCCATGTCGTGCACACACCCAAACTTACCTGCCTCTCCAGTGGTGGGCAGGGGAGGATGAGTTGCCGGTGGGCGGAGCAGTCCCTGGACTGTGGGGCGGGGGGTAGTGCTTCCCCCTGTAGCAGCGCCCCCCGCCCCAGGTGGCACCTGCCTGCAGGCACCAGGCTCAGGCAGTCCTGGGGGACACTGTAGCCGCGGAGGGAAGCACCGGGCCCCCGCGCAGCTCAGGTAGGCAGGCTCCAGGAAAAATAAAAATAAAAATCAGGCTTGCCACTTCTCTCTTTTTGTCTTGGGTGCAGCCTGCCTTCCCAGGCTGCTGCCAGCCTGCCTGCAGAGCCCCTGAGCTTCACGGAGCCCAGTACTTTGCTCCGCGGCTGTAAGGCAGCAAACTAAAACTCCCTGGAGGTGCTTTAGTTTGCTGTGCCTCAAGTCCTTTAAGGTGCGTTACACCGCCAAATTTACTACAGCAGCTGGAATTACTGCGCAATATGCTGCTGATGCATGCAAACACCAACACCATTAAAGTGGTGTAAACCATTTAACCCACTTTAAAATATCATGCACACGTGCCCTTCCTTTCGTCTATGCACGGCCTAAGGCGAGGATTTAAGTGACTTGAATGCAGCCACAGCGGAGGAGCTAGTAAGAGAACCCAGGAGTTCCTATGTGCAAGTCTAGACATTTTAAGAAATGTCTCCCTTTTCTCCCTCTCTTTCTTGGTCCCTTTACAGAAAGAGCCATCTCCTGGAGCCATTGAGAAGGCTAATAGTCTATGCCACTGTAAACTGTCAGCAGAAGCCAAGATGAAAAGGAAGGAGGAGGGGAAAGACTTCTAACGAGTTATGAATTGTTTAAAGAAATCAATAACAAAGTAATTACAAAATAACAAACACCTCCAAGGAGCTTATCAGTCTATTAAAAACCTGTGTCTCCCTGGCAGACAGTCCAGAGAGGCAAAATCTTGATCTGCATTTTCCATACCCCAGTATTCAAAGGGGCTTGGCCCATGGTGAAGCATGGCGATGTGGAGCCCTGTTGGAAAAGAACTGAATTTTGAACCCTCTGTGTTTTTCTCCCTGATTAAGTGCCACGGCTAAAACAAACCAAACCCAAGGGG
Source organism: Crocodylus siamensis (assembly GCF_052110815.1). Taxonomy (NCBI): domain Eukaryota; kingdom Metazoa; phylum Chordata; order Crocodylia; family Crocodylidae; genus Crocodylus; species Crocodylus siamensis. The sequence goes on along the minus strand of NC_143409.1, from coordinate 13,189,644 downwards.
CCAATTCTCCCTCCGCTGGCTCCGAGTAATCCTTAATGAAATCCATGGGACTTCCATAGATGCAATGTAACGGCTGGAAGGAACCAAGCCCCAGACATATGGAAGAGAGGAAGAGAAAGAGAGTCTGTGAAATTCCCCAGCTTCGGTATGTATTGACCCTATCAAATGCACTCTTCAGTGCTAGCACACACGGGGCAAAATCAATCACTGAACAATTGCTGCCTCAGCTAGCATCAATCCGATGGGCTTCTACAGCACAAAACGTCTCCGCAGCCAAGCCACCCCTCTGACATGCGCTCCCAAGTCCATTACCGAAGACTGTTTCCTTAGTAACAGTCAAAAGTCCCCAAAAACAGCCACGCGGATGGTGTAAGGTCCATTCCAGTATGGCCTTTACGTCTGCGCTCAGATCTTTACCAGGTATTATTACTGGACATCTTAGGGGGTAACAGAGCCTTGCAACTTCCATTAATCCATTAGAGGCGGCAGAGCTCGGATCTCAGGGGCTTTCTCCCTGTGCAGAGTTTGTCAGATTTGCAAAGCGCTTCTGGATCCTCAGGGATCATTCAGCTCTGCAGAAATGAGAGCTACGATTATTTCTAAGCAGAGAAAGTGCAGCTAGGCAGAAGGAGGGAGAAATTTCTCTCATAAACTGTTGCAGTTCTCCTTGCAGACGCTTTTCCTGTGGACGTTTGTCAGGCCCAGAAGGCCAGTCAGGGCAGCGTGGAAATCCCTATTTTTAGTTTGATAGGTACAGCGCGTGGAAGTGACACTGGGAATTCAATCTGCAAGTGAAGCTGGTGAATATGGCTCTCCATAGCAAACCATTTGAAATTCTAGATGCTTGCCTGCTCTCTGAGGAAAAATTATGAATTTGTAATAATCACAATTATCATCAATCATAAACTAAAATGAAATATGCACTCAAAAGTACCCCTGGCAAGAGAAGCAAATGGAAACACAACATGAGCACCTGCACAGGGGAGCTCACAATTCAAATACAGATGGGCTGTAATAGGGAAGACTAAGCTGTGGCAATGTGGTGGAGTGGGTAGGGCATTCACATGAGGCGTATGGAGAAACTGGTCCTACTCCTTGCGTTGCCACCAGTCTGTTACATTAGCACAGATGCACCTCAGGTTTCTATCCCAGCATGGCTAGTTCGACTCTAAACTTCCCAGGCCAGGAGCTCTGTGTGCCTGTTCGACAGGTGACAGCAATACAGCCCAAACGGAGAATGCCTGGCATTCGAAAGCTTGCACAAATTTATTCCAACTACATGGTTGGTCCAAAAAAAGATACCTCCCAAAGAAAGCCTTGCCTCTTGCATAGCTTCTGGACCATCATGCCTACATCATCACTCTTACAACACAGCAATGCAAGTTATAATTGTAAGAAAGAAGGGAGGACATACAGGAACCAAGTGCTGAAAGTGGCAGGCAGTGGGAACACTTAGGAGTCCGTGCAAGTTTGGTGATGACAAGGTTATTATTTATTCCAAAAGAAAAAAAAAATTTCTTCTTATTTTGTGTATGCCAGGGTCAAAGTACATGGGACAAATAAAGAGCGGGACAACGGCATTCCCAAGTGGAAATATGTCATTTCTATGGTGAAAAGGCCTTGTCTTCAGAGGTAGATACATCATGAGGCTCCCCCCTGGGGTATATCACAGGTCCCTGCTTCCAAGATCAAGGCGACACACTAAATACCTATCAATCTGGGAGATGCCAAGCAGCAACTGTGCTAAAGCTCTGCCTGTGGCTTTATGATTCCCTAGGGTTTTATTCAGGATATGAAGAGGCCTTAAGAAACTACGAGTGGAGAAATAATAATAATAAAACTGTAATATACCTGAGAAGCATCAGGCTGTAATTGCTCGTGCACTGAAGTTAGCTGCTGTACCATGAGCCTGTATTACTTTGATACCAGATAACTCAGGAGTAACAGCTGGAAACCTCAGCTAGAGGATTACTTGTTAACACACTTTATTCACTTCAAACACAAAGGGATTTTTTTTCTTTAACTCGGCTAACTCAGATCATTCTCCTTCCCCCTCCTTCCCTTTGTCTCTGCTTTCAGCAGCGGGTGGAGCCGAAGGGTGCATGCCATAACTGCTGACAGGCCTGACAAATGAAATGAATGTTATTGATGGCACCTGCCAGGAGCTACTGATGGTGTTACTGGCATCCAGTCCCAACGGCACCAGCAAAGGGCCCACATGGTCCCTTGGGGCTACCTTTATAGCCCTGCCACATACAAACACACTCTACAGGATGTATAAGGCAGGGATATTCCCAAGTGAAAAGGGCACATTTGGTTTAGCATGTTCTGTGCTTTAGCCAGAGGAAAAGGCAGCACTGGATTGAAGGGTAAGAGTGGCCTGGACCCGTTGAGAGAAGGTGGCGTGGCTACCACAGTTGTCTAGGACTAGCCCACTGGGCCTCACTGAATTGCTGTCAGTGGTGGTCTGTCCTTCTAGGTCGTTAGTGGCTTTTCTCTCTGCTGGACTGCATCATGTTTCCCATCTTCCTGTGTTCACTTGGCCCCCTCTCAACTCACCGTTATCATTACAAGATGACAGGATAGATGTTTCTTGGCTACTGTGGGGCAAAGCAGACCCAAGACACCACTTGCCAGTCTGTCGGCTCTGGCTCTTTGACTTTTCCTTCCTAATTATGCCTTTGCAGAAGGCAGTGAGCAGGCCTCACCTGAAATCTGTATTAAGGTTTCAACCCTTTTACTTGTTGAGGGAATACAAATTCTAGAGAATAGAGAATATACAAGTTGATCAAAGGGAAGGTAGGACTTAGCTATCAAGATGGACTGGAATGCTCAGTCCTGTCTTCACAAGCTATTCCTTTTCTCACCTTCTCTACTGTAACTGTAATCCAGGGTGTCAAGTGCTGCTAGCAGCTGAGGAGGACTATGTGAAGCCGATACATGAGCAATAGCGGATCTAGACCCACTGTATCTCTGGCCAAAAAAAAAAAAAAAATCACTGCGAAACAATTTGTCACATTCAGCATTGTTGTATCAAATAATTATCCACAGATAAATGTTTCCATCATTACACAAACTGCCCTCAATATGCTTCCCAGGATTAATGATACAGTTACAGAGCTGGAGGCAGAAAGGAATCGTTATTGATAAGCGCTGAATTCCTCCTGCAGCCAAAAGTGATATTGCTTCCCAGCTTTCAGCTGTTGGTAGAGAGGACATAGGACCTGGTGAATTAAAACCAGAGATGTCTCAGTAAAGGGTGACTAATGCTCTAGCAAATTCCAGGCTGGAAGACATTCACAAACAGCAGTCAGCTGGAGATTTGGGGGACCACTACTGTTCCCCGAGTTGCAAAAAGGAACAGTCCGAGGGAAAACATACCATCGAGGTGTTCTCGCTCGCTATCCATCACTTGCTTGATCCTTGGGGCAACAGCTTTCCACTATAAACTCACTTCCACTCAATATATACATACACACACACACAGTATTCTCTGCATCTCAATAGCTTTACACATGCACAGCAGTTATGCCCTAAGGCAGGGTATAAATAAATTGACAGTCTGGTTTCCCACTAATTCCATCAGTGAGCTCTCAGTCAGAATACTAATAAAACCATCCAAAGGCTTCAGAAGATAAACCAGTGAACTGAATGAAACATTCAGTGTCTGGGGTCTGCTGTTTCTTAAGCTGAGTTTGGACTGTATCTGAAAGATATTGTCCTTTTATCCCCAGCAAAAGAAAACTCGCAGGTACTCAGGAATTTGGTGCTTAAAGATTGCGGGGAGGAGTTGCTGTAAAAAGAAGAAAAGGAAAAGAAAAACAAGTTCTCTCCTGAGTCGCAGCCCCTTGAACATCCACACTCAGTGTTTCATGGCAGGGACACCGTGCCCAATGGAAGGAATTAGGAATGAGGCACAAGTCTAGGCCAAAGGATTCTGGGGGTATTAGCTGAGCAGGAAGAACAAATGAAGCAAGGAGAAGGTATGTGAAAAGGAAATTCTAGAATAGAAAATGGAAGAAGCTGTGGATACAGATGTAAGATAAGCTGCTGGAAGAGAAGAAAGGGAGGAAGAGGATTGCTGGGGTCAATGGAGGTTAACACAGAGGAATGGAAACGAAATGGAAACTAGTGGCACTCTATCCACTATCTGATCATTAACTAAAGTGTGTCTGGTTCTGAGTGCCCATCATTATTATGTCCTGTAGATTGGCTGCAAGTGAGGAAACATCAGTGTCCTTCTATCTACAGTAGAATCCCCTGTTCCTTCCGCAGGCACGTTTCCCTACTGAAGGCAAAGTGGGGGTTGCCACAGTTAGTACCCAGTAATCTGGGCTTTGTTCTGTACAGATGGACACTGACAGAAACAGAGCGGGGTACCCAGGGAAATCTTTTTATCCTATGCCATTTTTTCTGTTACTTAAATGACCTTTTTTTGCCATTTAAATATATTTTACATCCTGAATTGTTTGGGGGCAGACTGGGGAAAAGTGCACGAGAAGGGCCAGTGCTGTGCCCGCAGACCTGTTGGGGGAGCTGCCTTCGAAATCTGCTCTGAAGTGCACTTGGGCTAGGGTCAGACATTACACATAAACCGGTTTAAATGATCAGAAGCCAGTTTAAACCTTTAACAGAACGTAAACCAGAACGTAAAACGGTACACATAAACCAGTTTCAAAATGGCTGAACCTGGTTTAAGATAAACCTGGTTGAATGTAGTATCAGACTTCACTAATTTGGGTCAAACCAGTTTATGCAACGGCTGTCCCAGACCAGGGCAAAACATGGCTCATTTTCCAGCCAGTCATTCAAGCACATGAATTTTGAATCCTCCAGAATGACTGTGGGGAAGTTTCCGCCTTCCTTCTTCTATGCCAACTTCTTGCATGTCTGAAGCTCCCATGCCCATAACTTCTACCTCGCAGTCTCCCCATAGCTGGTATGGTGTAAATCATTGCACATGGTACATGGCAATATAGAACAAGAGTCTGCCCAGGCTCTTCCTGATTAGCAACAAGAAAGATTAGGTTTCTGTAGGGGAAGGAGTCCCATGGGGTTAATGTTCAGATATGCTCACTAAGGAGTGAAAAGCCAGGGTGGAGAGAATATTCTCCTGGAGCGAACAGACTATATAGGTGAGACAGTCCCACTTCCTACCAGGCTCTTACTTTCCAAGAGAGGTAAGCACAGCGTTCGTTTGCTTTCCCATTTATCACCAGGTAGCATATCAATGAACTATTTTTAGGCTGCGGATGTCACCTGGACTAACATTAACGGATTACACCCCCTCTTCACAGCTGAACGATCCTTCACCTCCTCCCACACTGCCCTTCTCCTATGCAGCTGTCCTGTTTTCAAACATAGCCAAAGAGGTGGAGGTAATGCTATGCCAAGCTACAACAGAAGACTCTGTAGGAGCTCCCATTGTTTCAAACTGGGCCAGGAGCTGTAACAAGTTCCTATTTGATTCTAACTGCAAGAGACATTTCCCGTGGAAAGAAGTGAATGTGCAGCCTCCTCCCATGTAGGGTTGTCAGCCTTACGGTACTGTGTGTGATGAAGGCTTTGTATTATGGAGCAGCATGTTTGCGTGCCCACAGAGGGGGAGGGGGAAGTGAACAAAGAGCACTTCTTCCCTTGACATGACATGCAGGGAAGAAAGCTTTAAAATTACAAGGGGTCAAAAAGCTAAACATTTCCAATGTATCCCTAAAGACAAACAAAAAGCCAACTCATTCGTGCCTCCAAGTACGACTGTACATCAGACCCGGAGCTTCGAAATGGGGAGCTGAGAGATGGGGAAAAAAATTAAGCAACTTGCCCAAGGGAACAGAGGGAATCTGTGGCAGAGTGGGATCTAACCCCAAATTCCAGTACAGTGTCTTGTCCAAAAGGCCATCATTCTCTGCAGTGGGCCCAAATACATATAAGGCAGCCTACCATTACTTTTGTATGCAAAGACTGGGAAATTCACAGGGATCGCCCCATTCCCTTTAACCTAAGTAACTTGTCTTGAATGCAGTTTCCTCTCTCCATGCAATGCAGGGCAGTACTATTATCCCATTTTATAGATGGAGACACAGACACACTAAGGGCCTGTGGCATTTTAATGGGAGGCACCTAATACCTTTTAGGCTCTGCACCAAAATAATTTGGTCAAGGTCACACAGAAAGACCCGAGGAGAGCAAGAATCTGGATCCAGACCTCCCATGTCCCAAAATAGCAGCCTAATCACTGGGCAATCTTATCAGCATTTTGCATTGCTATTGACCTAGAAGCTTTTGCTCTGGATGCATTCTTAAATGTGGAAATCAATTAAGTTTGCATCAGAATTACCAGACCTCTGGTCCATGCCGTCCAGGTTCATGTCTTTGGTTTTAGATATAGAAAGATACTTAATGCAGCAATGCTTTACAACTGGAGTGAAATAACTTCCTGACCCCAAGCTGCTGATAACCATATGCCCTGGGACATAAGAATTGATGTTCCTTATAATTTTATTCCAGCTAATGTAAATGCAGATGCTATTCTTATTCATAAAGTGTCTGATCTCTTTTTTTCATCTTAATAAGGCATTTGTCTTCATAATGCCCTCCACTACTGGGCTCCACAGGTTAATTATATGTTACATACAGAAGTATTTGTTGCATCTTAATTTCATGAAGTGCCCTCTTGTCATTGCATTATATTACAGGGTAAAACCCAGCACCTGGATGTTCCTGGCATTCAATATTTAAAATAACAGTACAGTTTGCTGTCATAACTCCCTTTGTTGTAGAGCCTCATAACCTTCCTGTGGGATGTGTTTGCCTCCAGTTTTACATGGTAAATACAATACAAAGGGGACTTAAGTAATGTCACCAAGGGAATGGGAATGAAGTCCAAGAGTCCTGCCTCCCATGCCTTATTCTGGACTGCAGAATGGGAACCTTTCATGGTAGCAACAAAACTGGGATGGAAGGGAGGTGACTTGGCACTTCCCATTCAAGGCCAGCAGATATCAGTTCACCATCTGACACACCGGAGGGATTCCTGCCAGTCCTAAGCTATATATCTACAGTGTCCATAGCCAACCCGCAGTGAGAAATCAACACAGCACAGGTTCATTTCAGCCATAATTCCTCCCATTTGTTTTGTGCTAGCAACACTTCACTGGTGTGGCAAAATTTGTAGATCTAGCTTTGTCCTGGGTGGTAGTATTCTAGGTCACATAAAGCCTAGGGGTGGCTAGATAGCATCCTTGCAGCCAGTGTGTGCCAGTAGTGCCAGCACAAAAAGATACAGCCCTATAATAAAGACCCCATTCCCCCTCTTCCACAGTTATGTGATGCTCACACCTTCCAAGTGAAATAGCCGTAGTTTTCATAATCCTTTCTCCTAGGGAAGCCCTTTCTAGGCCAATAAACAGTTTCATCTGCCTTTTCTGGACTTTCTGTAGCTCTGCTTGACCTTTGTCCAAATGAAACGACCCAAACCAAACACAGTTCTCTAGGAGGGGTAGTAGCATTAATGCCTATACAGGCATTAAAATGTGTTCCAGGTTGTTTACTATCCTTCTCCTCAGACAGCAAGGCATCTTATTCACTTTTTCTTTATTGCTCTTGCAGAGCATTGAGCAGACATCTTCATTGAACTCTCCTGATGATAGCTACCTATTTTTCCTGAGTGGATACAACTAACTCAGAACCCATCCCTGTGCCTGAATGCTTTAAAAATTCTTCCTTCAAATGTACCTTACCCTGCCTCCATCTATATTTGATCTGCTATCATATTACCCAACCTCATCATTTCTATAGGTCTTTCCAATCTTCCCTACTACTGTATAATTCAGTATTAGCACCAGCAGCAGAAAATTTTGCTACCTCATTATTCTCCCTTCTTCTGGGTCATTAATAAGTATATCGACCACCACCAGTCCTAGCACAGACACCTACGGTCACCTCACTATTAACCTCTTTCCATACCAAAAAATTGCCTATTTATTCCTACTTTTGATTTCTGCCTTTTAACTAGGTTTTGAATACACGTCAGGGCCTTCAGAGTCTCACCCTGTGGCTCACGAATTTCCTTAATAGCCTTTTGTGAGGGGCTATATCAAAAGCCTTTTGAAAGTCTAATTAAATTTTATCCACCATTTCTCCTTCATCTGTTGATTTCCTTACCACTTTCAAAGAATTCTAACATATCAGACAGGCACAATTCATGCTCACAGAGACTATGTTGCCTTGTCCTTATATTATTATACTCACCAAGGTGCCTGTAACACTGTCTTTGGTGCTTTTCTCAGCCCCTGAAGTAAGTCTCTAAATGCCACGCATCAAACTCAGCATCTTGTTAAACATGGTTCGGGCACAGGCAGACATCTAGTCTGCTGGCTCTTTTTAATGGCAAACTGAATATTTTTTGTTGGTAATTTTGATTCTCTGTTCCTCAGGTGACTCAGATTTCCTAGAAAAAATGTTATCTGGTCCTGGTCTGATCCTGATGAGTTAATGACGCTGGCCAGAGTGTAAAATAACGTTCTGCTAGGGAAAGACAAAAAGCCCAAGTTGATTCAATTGTTGCAGGTTAGTCTAACCTAGAAAGCTTGAACTGATTTGGAGGTGAATAGACATTCCCTTTTCATTCCAGAAATTCAGGCACATGCCTGCAGTGGCTCAGGCTAGAAGCCACGGGGTGCTACAGCACCCTCCCTTCCCTTCTACAGTGCTGAACTAAGTGGGGATGTGGCCACACCCCAGCAGGAGCTCTAATTAGGGATTACTCCTGCAGCAGCCCAGCAGGGAGCTGATAACACCGTGTTTATCGCCTGTAACTCAGTTTTTATCAGCCCATTAAGAAAACAAAAGCTTCTCTCATTAGTTCAAGATCTTCATAAACAACTTTTTCTAAGAAAGGAAGGGAGGGACATTATCAGCTACCTGTTGATTGGCTCCAAAAACCCCTATGCCAACACAGTCCTGTTTGTCTTTGTCCTGTCTGCCACAACACAGACCATGGTCAGCATGTTCTCTGCTACCTAATGCTGAGAGGTGTCTGCATAAGGTAGGGAGTGGTGAGGGGGGAGGGAAGCAGGCAGAAGCCAGGCAGACCCCACCGTACATGCAGTCTTTGCTGGAGCTGCAGCCAGGGAGCAGAGGGGAGGGGACAGCAGACAGCCAAGCCCAGCCCAGAGAGCATGCTAGGATGCTGGGGGACTCTGATTTAACTTAAACCAGGAAGGGATCTGGGACAGACATTACATAAACCAGTTTGACCCAAATCAGTTAAGTCTGATACTACATTCAACCAGGTTTATCTCAAACCGGTTTCAGCCATTTTCAAACTGGTTTATGTGCACTTGACATCTGTTCTGTTACAGGCTTAAACCAGTTTCTGGTCACTTAAACTGGTTTGTGTTAAATGTCTGTCCCTAGCCAGGCAGGAAGCATGCAAGTATTTGCTTCTACCAATTAACCTTGTCCGTGGAGTCCTGTCCCAAAGGTAATTTTTACTATTCCTCCCCTGGTTCTTTGCCATTGTCCAACCTAGTTGCTGCAGACCTGAACACCACACATGGAATATATCTAAATGCCAGACCAGAATAAACTCTGCCTTACCCTCTTTGTCAAGGCACCTCAATACTGTCCTATAGCATTTTTTTCTGTGCCAATTCTAAACCCTTTTCCTATTGTTCTGTCAATACCAAGGGTGTTGTTAGACATTACAGTTCATGCATGAATGTTATGAAGTATTAGAATTAGCCCATGCTGTGAGCAGTATCACGTTAAGGGTTACTACCCCCACTGATGTGCTTATGTCCAACTTGCTGCTAAAGGGCTGCTGAGTAGGACCATGGCTATGTAGGCTATGTCAGGACTGCCCCATAGCTGTGTGCTTTCCAATGGTTCTTCCATGTAGCCATGGCTACCTCCTCCACATCAGGAGCAGTGCAAGGATCAGGAGCAGTGGGACACACATGGGGAGTAGCTGGGATGCAGTTCAGGAGCAGCGCAATGTATGAGTGGTGAGATGTATGTGACTGGGCTGAGCCATGACCCCTTCTGCCATGGCCAAGCCAGGTGTGTGGGATGCTCCCGCTCTGCACCCCCTGCCAATGCGTGAGTGAGGCCTCGGTTGGGCCGGGCTGGGGGAGGGCTGGAGACCGGGTGGATCATCCAGGCATGTGGGAGATTCCTGCTGCTGCATGCACCCTGGCAGGGGCCCAAAGGTCACATGTCACCCCGATCTACATGTGCTTGTGGCTCAGACCATTTAGCTTGTCTTTTCCTGCCTTAATACCAGATGCTTCCATCTTAAGTGTATTTAACGTGCGCGAATGGTAACGTCTAACAATGTTGCAAGAAATTCTGATCTGCAGCACACTTCTCACAGTGCAGATCTCAACCCCATTATATTCTCCCCATGTACCTCAACCCAAAGCTGTGAATCTCTCCTGCACAGACATTGCCAGATGTGCTAGATACCATGGTGACTGTGTCTGCTGCATCCGTGTTCAGAGAAAATGAGGCTGACTCCAACCTATCTTCAGACAGGATCTGTGTGCAGCTCTCCTAGAGTGAAGGAAATGTGTGCTGAGCCACTTAGAGCACTAACTCTCACCTACTGACTGCATCCTTTGTTACTTTAAAGTTTCATTTGCCACAATCTATCTCCTACCCTGATACAATAACTCAAGAACTATCTTATTTCTGAATTATATATGCCTGCCCAGTCTTCAAAAAACCACTAACACTTTTTGGGCATCTTCTGCTAACATGATCAAAGCCGGCTTCCCCACCTATTGCTGACAACACACTAAGGATCAACGACAGGGAGCTACCATGACTCTGTAACCTCTTGTATTAGTGCATCTGAAACAAGAAAGGAGCCATTGATTTTCCAAGCAAAAGGCAAAAGGAAACATCATTGTCCAGCTCAGATCAAAAAAGAGAGACATATATAGCAGGAAAGGACTCCCCCCACCCCAGCTTTCTTTTGAAGCTGAAGAGAAGTCCAAGCAAGGGGCTTGTTGTCCATTTTCTTACAGGTATCGGCACTGTTATTCTGACAGACATTATTCATCCTTCTGGCTGCTGATCACATTTCATAGATAAACAGGGCACACTAGCGAAAATCTTTCCATTTGCCATTTGAAGCTACACTGGCAATCTAGAGCCCAGCTGAAAAATCTGAAGGGCCCTTACACTGAAGGAAATTTACTTCTATAAAGTGTAATTCACATAAAAGCATTCTCAAGCCCTCTTCGACGGCTGCAATCTATACATGCAAATCCCAGTGAGCCGAGCATACTGCAGCAACGTACTGTTTGACAGTGGTGCTAGGGCATTTACAAGACGTCCAGGGAAACAGCCCAATTTTAGGGAGATTTATTTAAACATGGAAATGTCTGGGAGGCCAGAGAAGGGGGTGTTGCTGGTTTTGCTGGGGGCTGCTTCTTAGATGGGTCATGGAAATTGAAATCTCAATTTCAAAGACCAGGAGCTGAACAGCAGGGAGGCCGTTTTAATGAGGATAATGCCTCTATCATAGGACTTATGAAGTGGTGGCCTACAGACTTCAGGGCCCGATTCACCATTGCACTACACAGTGCACTCTGATCCAATCAGTCTGGATAACCACTCTGATCACACTTTACATGGGAGTAAAATGGCTGAACAAAGGCCACGGCCACATTACATTAGACCCCAGGCATCTGAAAGTGCCTTTTAAGGCAGGCTGTGAGGTATCTATGAATGTGGACTCACCAACAGTACACAGACTTTAACATCTGAACCTATTTATTACAGAGCAGAGTCAGTAAGGCCCAGGGGTTAGTCCCAAACCTTCACAAACTACTGGCAGGTCTTTAAATTCCCACCAGATGGGTTTCCGTTTAATCTCTCTGCTGAATGAGCTTGTGAAGTGGGGAAGCTAGAAAGGAGGGTGGTCTTTGAAGAGTCGAAGGAGCAGACTGAAGAACTGGGAAAAAGGAGATCAGAGAAGCAGAGATGGGGGGGGGGGAAGCCAGATAACCACAGCAACTAGGATATAACTGATGTGACTCAGAAGCTGAAACAACCTATGACTCCCTTACTCTGTGCTGGGTATCTCCACTTTGGCTTTTTCAGAGACAAAAGCCAGCAAGAGGCAAATGTTTTCTCAAAAAATAACTCTGAGCTTTCCTGAGGAACAGGTGAGAAAGACCCAACAGTGTTGAGTCCAGATGACATGCTGTCTGGACTTCTCATTCAGTGCTTTTTCCACCAAGGGCATTTGCATAAGGGCAAACAACAACTTCCTTAGGAGTCCTTCTCGACCTGCTGCATATGCTTATTGCTTGAGGTGGATGGACCGGGAAGGAACAAAGGAACCAGCTTTTGTGCAAATAACCTTGGTAGTAGGGAAGAAAGGAAGAGAGAAACAGAGGAACTGAACTGACGCACAATCAGATTTGCCACTTCCAAGAGGTGTCAGATCTTCTCGAGGTTCATAACAACTGATGTTTCCTGGAGAGATTTCTGGCAGAGTGTTGGGAAAATCAGCAGCAGGAGTTCCCCCCCCCCCACCCCACACTCACACACATTTTTTCCTTCTTTGACAAACTAGCTATGTTTTCAAAACGAAATATCACAGACAAGTGTATATATATTAAAAAACCCTTATGCCTAACTCCATGGTTTTGGCACATAATCCAGCAAGCGGGGGGGGACTCCACTGAAAAGAGATGTGCACATTTTTGAACGTCAAACAATTGGTTTAAACCTTTGCCTATGGCAGCTACGCTGACTTCCATTGAACAAACAGTTAAAAAAAAAAAGAAAAAAAAAGACCTTTGTTTTGTATCTTCTTTTTTTTGTGCAAGAACATAATTTAGCATGACTCTCTACAGAACAATTTGCATGGGATTACCCACAATGCACTGTATTATGGTAATCCATTTCAACCCTTGATGCATATTAGACTGACAGTGTTAAAAATCTGTCAAAGAAAAAATAAATGATACAGCAAAACGATGATGTAAGACAGGACGATAAACATTCAGCACTTCTGTAAGCTGCCAAAATCCACTCTGAAATTGGCCTGGGAAAGAGAACAAGGGTACTGCGCACTCCAAAGAGCTTTAGGGAATGTTCCCAACTCAAGCAGAAAACAATACCTGACTGATACACAGAAGCAATCACAAGGAAACTAAAAACACAACAAAGCAGAACCAAAAGCTGAAGAGGAAACAGAGAGAGGCTTTCTTTCCCCATTTCTTTGATTCACCACTCTGAAACATCCCAGAGGGAATCTTCCTGCTTGCATTTCCAAGGATGGATCATTGGGCTTCAAACACATACAAATTCAACTCACTCTCCGCACTGCTTTCTCTTCTCTGCCTTCTGTTCCCACACTGTAGGCTAGACATGCTCCCTAGGGCACCAGAATCCATTATGTGGCTCAGAAGGGGGACACACTGAATTTGGGGGTACAGACCGTGCTGGTATCTGGGGATCGACCAGCCTCAGCAGTTCGCAGCACAGGTTTACCTCTGCCTTAATCATGGATTGATTCTTGCTTCCCACCCGCTAAGAGCAAGCATGGAGGGCAGGGCATGCCAGTTCAGTAGGGTTTTTGAGGCATTAGACCTTCAACCTGGTCCTGGGTATAACTGCAAACTGCATCTGACTAGAGGACCCAGTGGCAATGTGGTGGGGCTATTTATGGCAGGGTAGGTCCTGTAAAATACCACAGTGTTGCAACCTCCAGAGTAAGGTGAATATAGGGCAGCTCAAAACCCTAGCCCCCACTGCCTAGTGGGTACTCCTTGCTTGCAGAAAGGCTAAGGGACATCCCCCTGAGAGAAATGCATCCTCACTGAGGCATTCGGCAGTCAGCAGCAGTTCTTATCTGTTGCTCTCTGGCAGAAGCTACAACCATCAACACCCTGAACATCTGGACTCGGTCTGGCCTTTGGATCCTGTCTCAATGATCTAAAGGGGGAATGGTAGGTCTTGGGCAGCCTCTGCTCCTCCATACCCTTGCCTTTGTACACATCAAAGGTCTTGGCATGATGGTTTCAAGACTCTATACAAAGAGATTCATCAGGTACCTGACTAGACCTCTTACATGTACACCGTGGTCCAGAGGATTGACAGTTGCCTACTACTTGGACCTTCCCCCGTCCATCTAAGGAAGGCCACAACGTGGCGCTACCAAGATACAACTTGCTGTTGTTTGAAAATGGGATCAGATGTAAAAAAGCCTATCCAGAAGGGTGTCTCTTGAAGAGTTTGTGAAAATAGAATGGACTCAGGCACCAATTAGTCTAATCTACTTCTGCTCCATGTTTCTCATGCTTTCTGGCTGTCTCCTGCTTTTAAAAGGATGACAAAGTTAATCAGGTGAGGAGGATATTCCTTCCTCCCAGTCTTAAATTAGTCCCAGGGGTGGGGATGTTCTGCTTTTGATGAATGTTGTGCTGTGTTGAAAGTACTATGAGTCACAAAATTCAGTCCTTCATAGGGTAAATCTGGCCCCAAAAAACAAGAGAAAAAGAACAATTTGACCAACAGCTTGTCTAACATCTCTCCTAGCCATATATTTGATCCAATAAAAAATATCACCAAAAAAAATAATAATAATCTCACTCCCTGTATAGTCCCTGAACCATCACGACTGCAATAACACTGTGGCACTACTCCAAGTGACACATATTGACATTCACTGTTTGGAATGGAAAATCCACATCATGAAGAAAAAAGAATTCAGACTACAAAGTGCCGACAAAGACCCAATATTTAGTTTAAACTGTACCTGTTTCTTTACCAAGCCTAAGGAAGTGCATTTTGTGCCCAGAAAGCTGGTCTAACATCCTTCTCAACTGTATAGTTGGGAAACATATTACTGAGCAAGCTAATTAAAATTATTATTGATCAAAACTTCCTTTTAAAAGACATGGGGAAACTCCAAACCCCCACACCAATTTATATTATGGTTGACTTCCAGGAACCTAAGAAACCACACACATCTCCTGAAATAACTAGTCTGGAGAGGGGCTGGTCTTTGGTGTCAGATGAAGGATTTCTTTGATGGTTGTTGGGCAGAATATATCTTGGCTTTCCTCTACCAAGGCCTGGCATAAATGGTGAGGAAAGCCAACAAAGGATAGTTCACCCCAAATGCACCTCCATTTTAGGAGGAGTCACACATAGGGGAGCAATGCTTTCCAAACAGGTCCTCTCCTCTTCATCTTCTCATTTCCAGTTGCTGAACAATGAACGAAACAAGAAACAAGGACAAGCTACATTTGCTGAGAAGGTGCTGTAAAGATTAGTACAGTAATTAATCAGGACATCCATGTCAGCATGTGCCTGACCTTTTGTCCCACTCTAATAACAGCACCTCCCCGGTACCCTTCATCCATACCTTAAAACCTTTTATACACACCCTTCAATTAAACATACAGTCCTCTGGGACATGGAAAGGGCAAAGTGGGAAGCTGAGTCACATGAAGAAGGACACACAAAGAGTCAGTGGAAGAACTGGGAATAGGCTCTGCTCTTTCTCTCTCTCTCTCTCTCTCTCTCTCCAGTCTCTTGGCTGCAGCATTAGGGCTAATACTTGAGAGTACTGGCATGTTTTTCTTATATCATATGAATAGTGGGAAACAGGGGTTGAGTTTCAACAGAAACAACAAAAAAATCGAGGGCCCTCATAAAAAAAAAAAAAAACATTGGACCAATACTATAGTAGGGGCATATATCAGGGCCTGGAGGAGCATCTGTTCACCAAGACCCGCCAGGGGAGGACAAGAAACAAATGGGCACAATCTGATTAAAGCCTCCCCCCAGCGATGGTACAACCACCCACCCTGGCGAGCTTCAAAAAGCATCCTGATGCCCATCTGGCAGGGGTCATCCGATCCTAGCAGTCTTTCCTACCCAAGTGCAGGGGGGGCTGGGCCAATGATCCTGCAAGATCCCTTCCAGTCCCTAACATCTAAGAAACTACCCTGCCTAAACCCAAATTTCTCCCCGGTCACATGCCCAGCAAGAGTGACACATGAGTCTCAGTCAGATTACAAGGTGGAAGCATAAGAGAGAAAGACAGCATGTCACCAGGAAACTAATACCTGCTCCTCTTTTATTTCTGTCCTAACACAAACCTGTCCTTCCCCAAGCCCCTCTCTCAGCCTGCAGCCCCTTATTGGGTCCTGCTCCTGCATCAGGTTTCTTTTCAGCCGCTAGCCTGCCCACCATGGGACTGACAAGCCTGAGCAGCACTCTCACTGTCACTGGGAAGATGAAAGCCTTTTGAGGTGCTGTTGGCAGGCAGGAAGAGAGCCAGCTGAGGGGCTGTGGGGAGGCTCAGTGTCACTGCACAGCGGGGAGACAGCAGTTGGGATCTGACCAAGCCCAGGAGACCCGAGTACAGCCACAATGCAGCAGTGGGACTGGCAATAGGTAGACTACAAACCAATTCATGAGCTTGAGAGATAACAGCATTGCTGCAGGGTGGCAGCAGACAGCAGCAGTGTTGGAAGGTGGTAACCTCTATCAGGACAGCGGTTACTGCAGCAACTGAGAATGTGGATCTATTTTTCCCTCCAGAAAGATAAAGCTCCAGCCATGTCCCTGAGGAGGTTAGGAGGAGAAGGTGGGGCGGTGTCTTAGGTTAGCGCACTAGCTTCCAGCTGCAAGGATGCTGGGTTAAAAGAATTCAGCTGGTAAGTGTGTGCCAGGAGCTTTGAATTAATGTACTAAGATGCAACAGGAAGGTAAACAACTGGCAACTATACTGAGCACGTTCAGCTGGGTTAGAAGTCTGCAAAGAATTGACTAAATACTCCCAAATAACTTGTATCCAACATAGAGTCCTGTATAAAAGCTGGCCTGGATTTCCCAGGGAAGACTCTTGTGTAGTAAGTCCAAAGTCTGGATGTGGAACATGGGAACAGATTATACCCATACATGCTATTGACTGGAGACCGGCTATCAATTGAAATGACTACAACAACCACTGTATCATGGTTCTGAATAATAGCAAAGTGATACTCTGCTTGGTGTCATCAGGTTTATCATAAGCCCATGCTATTGGTGTGGTGGTGTCAGGATATCAACTGATCAAACCTTAATGATCAAAGGAGGATATTCACATGGGCTGCACAAAGTGGTGCTTTCCCACATAAGCCAGGGCAGGGGCTGGGGACCCTAGTGAGATAATCAGGATTCCCTGGATCTTCAACTACAAAAGGTCCTTTGTTAACGTCTCCCTCTCTTGCTCTGCTACTTCTACTCTTTGTCCTTGCATCAAAACAGCCGCCCCAAAATGTCTCTCTCAACCCCATACATGCATGGTATCACTGTTGAAAGAGCCTAAAGAAATTATATATTTTTCCTTGTGACCTTGGAAATAAAGGATCCAACTCAGAAGTTAGTTTTAAGTTATCTTGAGTGGCACTACATTGGCATAAATTACACCTGCTTCCAGATCCCTTCATCATGTAGATGACCTCACTGCAGACTCCCTCCAGATTTCCTGAGGCCCACATACTTGCACGTCCTTTGACTCATGTCCACTTGCCACTGGAGAACCAACACACTTCACTTCTTGCACATCACCTCTGAATTTGGCACCAAGAGATGTCCATAATCCAGAGTATTCAAGTCAATATGCAATAGCCCCTTTGCTGTCAACAGAATCGCATCAGACCAGGATCACATCACACCAGCTAACTAAATGGATTCTCTTCCCTTCTTTCAAAGTTGTAACCAACTAAATCTGGCTCTAGTGATAGAAGCTTCTTTGTGTTTTGATGGGCAATTCTTGTGTTCCAAGAGTGGAGGAAAGAGAAGGCCTCCAGGGGAGAAAATTTTAGAGACATTTAAGATATGTTATTTTATGCAAAGTGTTTCTGCACATGCTGCAAATGAACTTTCTGAAAAGACAAAAGGCTCCATTAGCTGCTATTAGTAGGAGTTTGTGCCTGTAAAGATCAAAAGAACAGGGCAGATATAGTTCCTAGTTTCAGAGTAACAGTCAGTCACACTGTCACCATGCTGGAACTGCCCTCATATGCTCAGCCAATTTATGCCTCTCGATCCCCAGTGGAAAATCTTCTGTGCCTTAGCTGCAAAATAATTGGGTAGTTTTAACAAGAATGAGGTGCAATTTCACAGCAGCTTGCAGATTTTTACTCACTGGACTCTCTCTCATTTGCTCTATGTCCCCATACAGCAAATATACTCACATGCACAACAATCTCGATGCACACTCATAGAAATACGCACCTAATCACACTAAACATACTCCCATTTCTAAATACATATACAACCACACTAAAACACTCACACACAGACACATATCCAAATGCATGCAAAACACACCACTGTGTACACATTTGCACACAGCCTGGTGGATCCTGGTGGATCTCTCTCAGACAGGCTCTGACATTCATTCATGTCTGGATACCTCCTCCCACTCAGGTGCATTCATGTTCCACGTGTGCACCAACAAACACACTGATTTGCACTCACAAACATATCAGCACATTAATATATCCCACCAGCACATCCACACATTCACTACAATACATAATTCACCCCTTCTTGGGAGGAGGGCTTCAGAGAGGCTGCAGACAGACTGCAATTTGAATCACAGATTGATCACATATCGGGGGCTCCTGTAACTAGTGCACATGATGTTCATGCATTTATTAACATATTGCTAATTAGTGTTGTTAATTAGAGTTATAAAAGGAGGGTGATATCCAAGATCCCAATGCAAATCTCTTTCTTTTGGAAGTGAATTCATTACACTGAGTAACTAAGCAAATGCTATATTTGTCAGCCCCCAATAAATACTGAGGGATAGCACAAAAATTGTTTTGCTATTTCCTGGGCATTTGCTTCAGCATAACATGAATTTATTTGGCCACGAGCTGGGAAACAACCAATAAAAATGACTAAATGGAAACATAAAAATTAAGTCATTGTACACAGAGTTAGACTGGAGCATCTCTACCCGCCTGCCTCTTGCACGGCTCCTACTGAAAACCAGCAACGATTTGCAAATGATTTGGAAAAGCAATATCTCATTCTTGTCCTTTCCTTTGTGTATGTGAATGTAGTGCTTAAGACAGTGAGGGATGAATAACACAGGCCACAGTCATGAATAGCCATAACACTGCGCTGCACCTCTTGCTATTGCATTGCATTCCCATTGCTCTGCTGAGATTCCCCACACCTGCACTCAGTGCTCTTATCATCATAGGTCTCCTTCAGGCCCAAGGCCTTCTGAAGCACCTGAATGAATCTTAACCTACAGGAGTCCTTTCTACTTACATTTCCTTTCCCAATGCACCCAAAGCCATGTCACAGCATCACATTGGCGCTAAGGGATGGAGACATGAGTGCAGTCACAATTACACACCTTTTTCCATACACTCTTTAATTCAGAACAATGGAGCCCCCCAAGAGCCACAGGGAATTGTGCGCAATTACAGAGACATGTTACCAGCCACATTCTCAGAAATGTCTTAATTAGCTCTACGAAGTCTGTGGACATCTGTTTGTATATGCAAAATGCTGGCAGGTGGATGTAAGTGGCAAGTGCATGTGCAGTTCCCTGCGCACAGAATTACCCATAATGTCACTGCTAGCGGTGGGGCATGCAGTACTATCCTGATTGGTATCCTGTCGATACTATAGAGAGAAGGACTATCCGAGTCAATGTGAGCACCATGAGGATGTGGGAACAGAGCCCTCCAGCATCAAAAGAAAATGGAAAAGCCTCAGTGGATGTCTACATGAGATGCTATATCACCATAGCAATGAGCTACTATGCCAAAGCTCATTGCTACCGCAATGTAACATCACTGGGCATGAACCACGACAGAGATGCTACTGCACAGTAGCAACAAGTTACTGCACCCACAGCTCATTGCTACAGCAGCAGCTAAAAATAACCATGCGGCAATAGGACTGCCCAGCAATTCTGGTTCCAGTGCAGTTCACTGCACATGTAGATGCACCTGGTGTTTCTTATCCTTTATCTTGCTTATATCAATCTAAGGCACACTTAGGAGCTAGGTAAGGAGTTTGGTTTGTGCTAGGCTTTTGGGGTATTCCCACAGAAACTTTCTGCTTAAATTTTTCTGGAAAAATGTGTGGTGAGTGCTAAGCATCTCAGACCAAAGGAGATAGTTTCCTGATTCTGGCTATTAGGTAGCTCTTTCTTTAAGGTTCAAGCTGCCCTGGATAAAGGGTGCCATGGTGGCTTCTCCAGAGCCCTTGTGATGCACTGTAGTCATCTCAATTTATCAAAGCTCTTTTCTCTCTGCTGAAATCCCCAAATCTGTCTAGAGGGAGCAGGAGTACAGAACCTCCAGACCAAAATGCCTTCTACCCATGTCTCATGAGATACGACCTCTTTCCAAGATCCACCCAACCAACACCACTCATGGGGCATCCATCATTGAGTTGTCCTGACCTTAAATTTGGGCTTTAAGCTGGGGAAGTCACACTCATCTGGCCTTGTGGGCCAAATGAGTGGCACAGGACTGGTCCATGGCTTGGATTAGGCTCATGGATCCTTCTTCCACGCCCTCTCTGCGTGCTTGATTCAGCACATGCAGCACCCACCCAGGCCAGTCTGGGACACCAACCTGAGTGAGTATCAAGGGCAGTGCAGCCTGGGACCCGGCCCAGCTACTGCCATGGGCAGTGCATATCCTGGGCACTGCACACATGGCCAGTCCAGCACAGCACATAGGTTAATGAGCAGCACCAGGGGCCAAATTATGGTGCTCCATGAGCCTGATTCAGCCTGGGGGCTGGATGTTTAACACCCATTTTAAACAAAGCTTACTTTGATTAGGTGATGAAATGCATCTCCTGTTCTTAGCTCCATGGAAGTATCAGGTGAGGCCTTTCTAACTGGGAACAATCAATCAGTTCCTCTCTTTCTACAGTGTCTTTTCTGGACACCAGTCCAGGTGGACTGAGATATCCAATTTATGATCACTTCTCCTATAAGCCCTAACAAAAGACCCTTCCAAGGGTCTAGGGACCCCACCACCTAAAAGGCAAGCCCCATTTCTCTCAAGTGTCGAGCACATGTTTCTAAAGGGACCCTTCTGCTCACTGTGGGCAGAGTGAGACGAGCGCATGAGGCTGGCCTTTGAAAATCAGACAGGAGAGGCCTTAGGGAAAAGGAGAGTGACAGTAGAGATGGCATCATGTGACGGAAGAACCTGCCACCAGATAAGAGACGGAGAATAACAACAAATGGACACAAGTGATTAATACCCTTAATGCAGCGCACAGCTCAATTCTGAAGAGGCTGTGCTTGGCACTGACGAATTCATGCTGGCCTGAGGGTGTTTTGGCAAAGTTTGTGTAACTTCTTGTGCCAATAAAGTCTCGCTGAATTGAACTGAATAACATGAAGCTGCCTGCCCCTTCCTGTTTGAGCAGAGGTAGGAGGGGAGGAAAGAAGTATCTTCAGCATTCACCCATCTTTGCCCCATCTCCCTGTGCAGACATGCACACGCATACAAAGGTATATATCTTTATGGTGTGTGTGTGTGTGTGTGTGTGTGTGTGTGTGTGTAAGTACATATACATAGTAAAATATGCATGCGTGCATGCATGGATGCATATACGTTACAGTGCAGCAAATGTGATGCACTTCAGTAGACTAGAGTACAGTACAGTAAAGCACTTCCATTCTAATTAGTTACAAATGGAAAGAAACTGGAGGATGTATTCCCCCCAGCTCTGCATTAGCGAAAAGGTCACTGCAAAAAAGTGTGAATTTGTCCAGTGTAACAGAACTATCAGAAGCTAATCAAATCTGAACTTATGTCATTACTCTGGGCCTTCGCTTTTCTGTTTTAATTTAGACATTATCTCCCTCAATCTCCCGCACTCTCCAGCAGATATCTACATGTATACACACACAGACTTTATATGCAGAGCACCTACATGCACTGTTATACACATCCACATTCCATGTATGTACATGTATGCATACCCGTAACATTACATATATGCAACAACTTCATACACATGCTTCCTTATGGACCTAGATAAACATCCTTCAGCCCTTTCATGTGCCCTAGCACTCATGTGCTGACACTAACAGCTGTGGTATACATACATGTGAAACATTATGCATGCAGCCTCCTACATGCAAAACATACATGATCCTTTATATGCAAGCAGGCACATGCAAGGTGCACTATATTTAAACACACATATGAACATACCCTTACTCACCCCCACCTCCAGGAATAGAAGCAGCCTGGGATCAATAACCACTTACAGCCCTTCAATCCAACACTGTCAACTTCACTCTCCCCTCCTTATAGTGACAGACAAGCTGACTACAGATGCGGGATATCAGTATGCAGGGGAGGAGAGGTGGACACTGCGTTAGCATAAAAAACAGACAGATGCTACAGAGTCCAGTGGAGGCTAGAGCTGCAGCCCCTGAACTGAGCTACTTCTGTCCCAGAACCCCTGTTTTAGTCATTCACAGGTTGGCAGCACAACTGGATGGAGCAATGAGAGACGACTGCACAGCCCATTCTCCTGAGGCAGCCAAACAGGGCTGGGATAATCCTCAAATGCATACAGCAAGTCTAAAGACCCATGTAAACTATGGCAAGATCTCATGAACAGAAAAGACATGCGAGACCTGTTCAGTACCCTATGGCAGTCACCCGATATGATGGGAGAAGGAGCATGTGGTATGATGGGAGAAAGAGCGTGCGGCTTGAAATTTTGCATGCTTCAGGCACAGCACGGTTTTGATTAGGGGCTTCCTAAAGTTGCCCGGGCTCTTCACTGCCATTCACCACTGGAACAAATATGGGGACTGAGTGCCCATGAAGCTGGGTACTGTCTCTGCCAAAGCGACTCACCAAATGCCTTGCCAAAGCGACTCTGCCAAATGCCTTGCAGCATTCATTGTAGAACAGCTCAGACCTATGGCATTCAGTCCTAGGCTAACCATACACCTAAATCCCAGTGCACAGCCCCTCCAGCTAATTCAGTCTTACACACATCAACTGCCTGCATTACCAATGCAACGCAATCCTGATCCCAACTTGTCTTATTCTTTCTGTCGCAGGCCACCTACACGTGGTTCCCCCCAAGGATTTCAAGCCTGCCAACTTGTTATTCTGGGTCTGTTCCTCCCTTGAGCCAAGACTGGCAATACTATAAATATAATTATGGATGATTAATAAATGCATAATGTCTGTCTATTTAATTAATTTCACTCAAGGAGCAAATTTTGCATTAATCATGAAGGGGCACATTATGAAAGTTGTCATTTAATATTGGTCTTCAGAATAAACCAGGCCTTTATGTGAATGAAACAGAGAACTCAACAAGCATCTGTGAGTTCTGCATGTGCAAAATGTGCAAATGCAGTTTTGCAGGCTGGCTGGACATTTGGTCCACTTTACAAGTAAGCACTAAGCTGATTAGCTGCCTGAGAAGAGCTGACATGGTATATCTGCAACATTGGGAACATAATTTGCTCACATAAAATCTCCACAAGTTGGATTTCTGGACATGCTTCCAATCACCTGACAGACACCCTGTTGTGGTCAGAGAAGTGACCTTTCTGTCACTCTTTTATAGAAGGCCTGCCTTCTCCTCTGAGGTCCTGTTTACTTTTCCCCACCTCTAAGCAAAAAAGAAACAGCTACTCTGAAAGGTCACTCAGAAATCATTACCCTGCTGCCAGCTCCAAACCCCAGGTGAATGTTAGACTGCAGGGGGCATCAAGTCCATCAAGCAGCACCTTTACAGGACATCAAAGATCGGAGGAAGAGAGCAAGAAAGCAAATATGGGAGAAAGTTCTCCTTGTCTTTCTGCAGAGTTAGCATTTCAAACCAAACACGCTCTTCACTCAGTTTTCATTTATCTTGCCAGATGAAATAATTTGATACATTATCAGCTTCCTCTCCAAATGAGAACCAACCTCAACAGCTACAGCTTGCTGAATGTCAGATTTAAGAAAAAAATTAACATAAAAATTCCCTACTGGAAGGCAAATTGGCTGTCTGATTAGACCCCTAAATATATAAATAGGCAAAGAAACCCCAGAAGAAAAGGCTACTGAAAATCAGCGTTCCTGGGAGCTCAACCTTGGCTGCACTTCACAGCAGTGCTTCTCTCCGAGTCACTGGCATCAGCTTCTTCATTCTAGCTAGCTACACTTTCATGTTTCCTTATTTTCTTAAACTGTTGGTTCAATTTTTTTCTTCCATGGCTAATTACTAATCCATCACCCTCCCTTAAAATCACAATTAAAAAAAGAAAAAAAAATCGTACTTGTCTTTCAAGGACCAGGGAATTGGTAAGAATGATGGCCAGGATTATTTCAGTGCTTCGATAGAAGCAAAACATTTTATGGGAATATAACAAGTTTAATGATGTTTTTATCCTGGATGGACCTTCTGGTCAAAACCAAAGAGAGGAAGAGACTCTCTTCTCTTGGAGTTCTTCCATTTTACTTTCCAAATTAAGTATTCATTGGAGCAGGGATTTGAAATAGGGCCTGTGACATCCCAGGTAAGTGCTCTTACTGCTGGGTTGTAGAATCAAAATCTCTCATTTTCCCTGTCTAGCCTGATGAATATTTTATTATTTATTCAAAGTACAATAGCTTCAACAGGAGAGACAGAGAAAAACTCAGATCACAGTAGCAACAGCCTGGGGCTCAGGGCAGTCAGCTGGTGCAGGTGACTGAGAATTAGACAAAACTGGGACTTGAACCAGGATCTCCCTACTTTTAGAAACATGCCATGCCATGCCCCCTGGGTTCTTAGTCTCATTCCAGGGCAAGGCAACATGAAACGGTCTTAAATCAAAGAACAGAAATCTTTCTTGGCCTGCTCTCTTTTGCAACACTTTGACTTCCTCATTTAGAAGAGACTAAGGAGGTGCTAATTATTATTATTACATGTCCTATTGTTTGGATTGACTTTTGTGCATGTTGAATGTAATTAAGGCCATAACCATGACAGTCATCGACTTCACCTGGAATGCTATTACCATGATTCTCCTACTCAATGAAGCTAAATGGCATGACCTTGAATGTCCTTGGGTTTGCATCCTTCTTAGAGGACAGTCATGGAAGAGGGTAAGGGACATAGGAGGAGAGAGAAAAATCCTAATAAAAAAAATTAACTGCCTTATTTTGAGAATCTCTTTTTAAATGTCCAAATATCATTTCACCTCTTTCTTTCAAGTCTCCTGTGGAATTACATGGTCATGGCCTCTCCTACTACACTGAGTCTACTGCACTGTGAGCCTACTACCCCTGTGGTTCAGTGGCAGGATCCTTGTCTGCCACACAGGAGGCCTGGGTTTGATTCCTGGATGCTAATACAACTATAGCTGCTGTAAAGACAACAAACATCTGGCTTTTGGACTCTGTCTCAATGGCCTAAAGTTGGGGTGGCAGGTCTGGGCAGCCTCCACTCCTCCATACTCCTGCCTAGGCATGTGCATTGATGGTCTGGGTGACCTCTCATGCATACACCATGATCTGAAAGGATTGATGGTTGCCAAAGCTAACCAAATAGTTCTCTTACATTGGGTGCAATACCCTTATTTTTACTAGAAAACGATACAGAATCTCTAATGATGTCTCATGATTGGCTGCATGAGCCCTCCAACTATACCGCCCCAACTGAATGATCCTATAATAACACATTATCCCCACCTAACATGTCACAGACAGGCACTTGAGGAGTAGTTAATCCTGTTTTCTAGTTTGATTCAGTCCTTCACTGACACCCCTTACTTGGCAGTTGTTGACTAGCACATGGATCAATGGCCTGGACCCTCCCACAACAAACTCTCCACATCTCCCTCAGCTTTTGATCCCAGAATCTTCCAGGAATACTTGCTGAGTCTCCCCGCCAAGTCCTCATTCCCCTGCAGGTCGTCCTGCCCAGGCAGTCCCATGTCAGACTCAATACAATACAATATTCAATATGTATTGAATATGGATTCAATACATCTAGGTTACAGTTAGAGGAAGGTGATGTGTGGCATTTGCATTCTGGTGGAAGGGAAACTATTCACGGTTGGGGTTTTTTAGGTTCAAGGATCAATTCTACCTGAAGGGATTTTGCTGCAAACCTGGCATCTTCACACAGGAAGTTCATGGTGGAGAATGTTAACCCTTTTGGCTGACAAATGTCATCGGGAACTATGACATCATAACTCAAATCTATTCTGCCAACACCCAGAAGAACCCTAGGTTCCTCAGGTAAAAAACAAATAAAGCGATTTGGCACTCAGCTCTGGTTATTTGAGCAAAAGAGACAAAATAAATGGGTAGTCAGTAAAGACAAAGTAGATGCTGTTCAACACTGAGAAGTGTAAAGTGCTCCACCTGAGGAGGAAAAATCCACAAACTTACAGGCTTGGTGGTGCTACGCTAGCTAGTACCATGTCCGAAAGGAACCTGGGGCGCCATAACTGACCATAAAATGAATATGAGCTACCAGCATGATGCTACAGTTAGCAGAGCAAACAATATGCTGACATGCATCAACCAACGCACCTCAAGCAAAACTAAGGAAGTTATTCTCCCGCTCTACTCAGCATTGGAGAGGCCGCAGCTGGAGTACTGCATCCAGTTCTGGGCGCCGCACTTCAAGAAGGATGTGGAGAAGCTTGAGTGTGTCCAGAGAAGAGCTGCATGTATGACTAGAGGCCTGAAGAGCAAGCCATACATGGCTTGCCTGACCGATATGGGACTGTTCACCTAGAAAAGAGAAGACTTTTGGGGGGGCTTGGAGGCAGTTTACAAATATACCAGGGGAGAGCATCAGGGGATAGGCGAGCAACTATTCACCAAAGTGCTCCAGGGAAAACCAGGAGCAATGGTCATAAACTCCTAGAAGAAGGCTTCAGACTAGATATAAGGAAAAACTTCTTCATGGTTCATGTGACCAGACTCTGGAATAGACTCCCAGCAGGGCTGGTACAGGCACCTACCGTGGAAGTCTTCAAAAGAAGACTGGACGCACACCTTGCTGGGGTGATTTTCTTTGACCCCAGCAGTCTTTCCTGACCAGAGCAGGGGGGCTGGACGCAATGATCTCACAAGGTCCCTTCCAGCCCTAAACTCCTTTTTTAGCTGTGGGGATTATCAGATACTGCAAGAAAAGTACGTAAATTATTCACTCAAGATTGTGCTAATGACAGTCAAACTTCATACTGTAAGGTATGAAATGGTGAGGAGGCAGATCAGGACTGGAAGAATTATTCTCCTCCTATGTCTTAGCACAATTAATCAGTTGTATTGTGGCTTGTTTTGCCTTCTTTGAACCATCAGGTATTGGCTCCTGTAAAAGGCAGGATACCTGATTACATGGACCAGCGGACTGATTCAGCATGGCAGATCCTATGATCATGAGAGGAGAGAATTCAATCCTCTTAGAAAATCATATGTAGAGAATGCTTTGAAATTCAGATGCTTCTAAAATCCATGCAGAGTGAAACACAAACACAGTTCTTTTAGCCCATGCTGTCGCCACCTCCCTATTCCTATTTTCCATGCCTGAGGAGTTCATGATTAGACTATGAGCTTCATCAAAGGGCAATTTTCAACTGCCAAATAGATTTGTACAATAAATCCACACGGGGCCAGATTAACGAGCAAGAGAGACATCAGAAATCAAAAAGCTAGCTGCTGTAATTCCACGGAAAACTTGAAAGAATGAGGTGAAATGATATTTGGGCATTTAAAAAGAGATTCACAAAACAAGGCAGTTAATTTTTTCATTAGGATTTTTCTTTCACCTTTTGTGTCCCTTACCCTTTCCCATTAGTCTCCTCTAAGCAGGATGCAAACCCAAGGACATTCAAGGTCATGCCATTCAGCTGCATTGAGTGGGTCTGAAATGAAGAAATGGCATAATGGCTCATCTTTGTGTAAGGATTGAAAATTTATACAAGTAAAACTGAAATAATAGTTGAATACCATATTTGCTTAATTGCTTTTGGTGGTGGTTTCCTATATGCTCTTACAGTTTGTGCCTGGAACCAGATCAGACTCTCACCAGTTTCACACACGAAGTCCAATTCGCCCTCCATTCAGCCTGTGCACATTCTGCTCCATGAAGGCACGCTTTGGTCACAACTTATGGGTCAGTCTCACGTTCCAGCTTCTCATGCTAGCGCAATCCTAATGAACGTGGTTTCTCAGCACAACAGGAAAATGCATGCCATTGTGAGAGGAGACCGTGTCTCCTCTCCCTGTGCATCCCAACCCCCTCCCTTTCAATCAGGTAAGCATGGAAGTGTGTATTGTTTTGTATCACTGAAAATGAGAACTCTGGTTATGATTAATCTACAACGCTACCACAGGAGCAGCATCTGCCCAGCAAATGGAGAGTATAGGGGGTAGGCAGGTGCTCCTGCCCTACCAATCTGCAGCCCACATGCACTTTTCCACAAAGTCCCAAATACCCTTGCTGTGAGGTTCTCTGCTGTAAGTGAGCACGGATGCCCATGAATCTCGGGTTCATGGCAAACTCACTTGCTTTTTATGAGGCTGGGCCTGGAAGCATGCTAATGCTTGTAGTGCCACAGACAGAACCAGAGTTTGCTCCCTGAACTCCTAGTTTCTGACCCTGCAAGAGCTGACACTTCCAGGGGGACTTGGGGTTGAAACAAATCCTGAAAGGTGTTGAAGCACCTAGCGCTCTACAATCTTTTCCCACATTTTGCCTTGCTAAAGATGTTACTATTTACTGGCAGGAAACCCCTTATATATTCAGCTAAAGAACACAGAGCACCTCTTGGGGTCAAAGAAGTGGAAGATAAATCAATGGGAGTTAGGCATTTAATTTTCCCACCAGGATCTGGCCTTCTGTCCCTAGGCAGAACATAGCCTCTCATATAAGTTAACAAAACAGTGGGACCTCTTCTTTGATAACAGCAGATCCGATTAAATGTTATCAGCTGTGACCCTACACAGATTTTCCCCCTTCCACCTGCAAGGTACCACCTTCCGTGGAGACAGTTCCCTATGTGTTTTGCTCTAAACCATCCCTGCTGCCTTCTTTTCTAAACCCAGCCTGGTACAACAAAAGGCACTTGTAGCCACTGAATAGCTCTTTCCTGCCCCAGCCAAAGAATTGCCCCTTTCCCACCCCTCTGACAACTCAGAAGGTTCCTTGTGTGGCGGGCCAGTAGGGGGTGCTCCTGTGTTGAGCCGCCCACTTCCCTGCGCCCGCCCACCTTCCAGGCTCCGAATGCCTCCCTAGGGGCGCCTTATGCTTGGCCGACCCCTCTCCCAGAGCACACTCGCTAGTCTGGGGGTAACGCCGCTGCCACCACCCCAAGAAGAGACCGTCTCGGCCCTGTGTCCTTGGGGAAACACAGGCCTAATAGTCCAACGGGTACTCAACCCGGTACCGGCACTTGGGGCACTTCCCCAAGTCAGGGGGCAAAAAAGTAAAGTCTCCCTTAGTCCATAGACCTAAAGGGTCTCTTAGGCATAATTTAGACCCACCCCTCAATAAGTCTCCCACACCAGTCAAAAAGGAGAACTTTATTGATTATGAGGGGTAGGGGAAACTAGGGTACAGGGTTGAGCAATATCTTAGAAATCCTAAAGAGCAAACAGTGTGGCTGAGGTAGCCTTTTGATCACGCATCTGTGTTACTGCCAGCTAAATATCTAATCCGATTGAGTAGCTTACTCACCAGCATCTTCCAGAGTTCTCCAGTTTCCCCTCTGGAGTCTGGGGGTGAGAGAGAGAGCAAGGTCCAGATGGTAAGGCTTCTCTGTCTCCCCTGCTTTGCTGCTGCTTCACCTCATGGCCAAAGAGGAGAGAGGGGGCCTCCTTCCCCCCCGCAACCTATATAGCCCCTGTGACCTCATTCACCTGGTCCAGTGGAGGTCAGCCCCAGTTGGCTGTCAGCCAACCAATTTGAAATGCATCACCTGTTACCAGGCAGATTCCAGCGCCCCAGGTAGAAACCCCCCACCCAGGTCATTGATGCAAATCATGTAGGCAGAGGAAGCAGGTTTCCCCCTCCCTCAGGAATGCAGCCAGCTCAGGTTACCTAAAGAGACAGGCTGAGGTATGAATCCTCTGTGCTGGCCCATCTAATCACATAGTCACAGGGCAGAGATTTTGGGGAGAAACCAAGGTGGCTTTCTGCCACACCTTGTATGCATTTATGTATAGGGGCTAACAACTACCAAGTGATAGCATCATCAGCAAGACGAGGGGGACTAGGAGGTTGTAGGGACTGACCAGAATGAGAAATCAGAGGGTGATTCCAAAACAGAAAGTGTTGCCAAGCAGAGCTGAGAAAGCCAAGCCTACCAGTGCGGGAAGAAGTGCTTCTTTGTTGTTCTGAATCCAGCCAAAGATACTGGGCTTCACCAGTACTGGATGCCTCCTAGCTCTGCAGATTCAGATCTGTCATGATCTCATCCCTGTCATAATTTTTTGTAGCACTGTAATTTGACCATGTAGCATGGGACTTGCTCTCCAGTTACGAAGCCATTTGACACTCAAGAACACATCAGCAGCAGAGGCAAAGGAGCTGATTTAAGATGTGTTGCTCCTGCCAAAGGGGTCTCCATGGGCTCAGGCCTTCACTTGGAGAGCAAGGGGAGCAGAGATCCTATGATTCCACTGAGCGTGAGCTCTGAAGTCAGCTCCAAAAGGCAAAGAAGTCAGAGGAGGTTTTATCTCTCTCTGGTTCAGGGCCATTGTTTTCCTTTTTTTGAAACCTACTTTTTTACCCAAAATAGCTGGGCTGGGATGCAGCCTCCATTTCTCTGCCAAGCCCCGATTTGTATCCGATTTCCCAGCCTGATGGATTAAGTTGTAGAGGCAAATAAAGGGTCAAGTGCCTGACTTGAGGTCCTATAACAAGCCCTGGCCAGAGTCCAGCATGCTGCTACCTTCCAGTCTTCTGTGTGTCCTACGCTACCCAACACTTGCCTTCAGAAGCAGCCCTTACTATTATGCCTAGATTTTTGATGTACATCCTTACTGTAAAAGAGCAGGAATTAAAGGGGCAAGGTAAACTACATGAAATGAGACAAGAACAATGCCCTGAGACTTCATGTTAGGGTAGTTGCTAGAATAGTTTTGCTTCATCTCTAAAGAACGTAAGAGAGATACACTCGCTCTACTGAAATAGCAAGTACTCGGTAGATCCAATGTTATGCTGCAGCGAAGTGGCTGGGAAAGGGCGTTTCAGTTTCTGCCGCCACTGGTGTTACTAAAAGGTAAGTATTCATATCCTATCCTCAACCCCATTTCTCCTTGTTGAGTGCTGATTTTGCTTGTTCTGCACTCACTGAGATTACCACTGATGTGGATTTTTCTATGAGCCACCCTTTAAAAACACTCAGTTTGGAAGAGAGGGGAGAACTCTACAATGCCAGCAAGTGCCACTGAACTCTGCCTTGGGCTTTTCCTTGTCTTTTCCCAGTGCTATGGCACAATGCAAGCACAAATTCCAGTTCTTTTTTTCTGGCTGCTCTCTTTATCTCTATAATTCACCCCAGCTAGTACAAAGCTTGAGTACCTTCACTAGCAAGGCCCTGAAGTTGTGGAAGCCAGCTTTCTGTGCACCCAGGGGTGTCACTCTAGGCAAAAGCCTAACCTTGCACCACCAGCTAGAGAAGTTGAAGCACAAGGTAACCTCAAGGGCAGCAGCATTAAGAAACTCACTGGTACAACATGAGAAGCTGACTTCTCTACCTTGAGAACAACTACACTAGCCATGTTTTATGCACCAGTGGGAAACTGCCTTTTTCTGTGGGCCCACACCCACAAACTAGACAGTGCCTTGAATTCTGCATTATGAACAATAAGTGTCTGCCTGGTATATGTGGAAAGTGAAAACACATTCATCTTGGCATGAATACACCCTCATAGCATCATGACGTCTGGAATACTGCTTGACCTGGCAATCAAAGCCCAACAGGAAGACCATCTACTAAGTAACACGATTGAAATATACCCAACACAGAAACATCTAAAAAGCAGAGTACACTCAGAGTACACTCATGTCACAGATCAAGTACACTCAGAGTACACTCATGTCACAGATCAAGTCTAGTCCCATTTAGGGTGCAATGCAAGACATGGCTTCCAAAGAAACCTTACCTAAGATGGTAAACAGACACAGGAGAGGACTTGAAGAAACATTATCTAGGCCTGTTCTCTTCTCCATGAGTGATAACTCATGGAGGGTTTTTAACACAGGGAATATGGAGTGTCTTATTGCATTGCCTTGAGACACAGCGATGTTTAAATCTAAGTGACTATATAGTTTTGATGGTACCTTGATATGGTTTAGGTGCTAACAAGCTTAATGGCAGTTCTCTGCTTTTTATTTTATGTATTTATTAGATGTGTACCCTGCTCTATCCAAAAGGTTTATTGTGGCTTACAATAAACAGACAAAGCCCAGTGACTGAATTCTCCAGCTAACACCCCAGAACTTGAGGCCTCCAACACTCCCTCTTCCCCCAACTCCCTTCCCTAAACCCCCATATGAGCAAACCCTCCAGCCAATCCCAAAACATGCTTCTCAACCACCATTTATTTTCAGATATAAGAACTCTTCCTACTTCTACTCCCTGTCTACTGACTCCCACTCCCTTGACTCACTTGTGGGGACGATTCTTCCTTCCTCCCCCCCATGTCCTTTCCAAACCCACATCCCTTCTCCTACAGAAAGGCTGTGGTTTTCAGCTCTCCCTCCACCTAAAACACCTAACTTTTTCCCCTTCCCCCAAAAAACACAACATTAAATTTTAAAGAGCCTTAAGAAAAAAATTAAGAATGAACCTTGGTACGTGACTTAGTCACCGCCAAAAGCCAACACCAAAGTGCACCCTTCTCCAACATGGAAGTTGAGACCAATCAAAATGCTCGTGTTATTAATCTTCAGCTTTCCTGGAGTTGCTGGGGATAGGGAAACACCTCTGGAGCCATAAAAGCTCTGTGATTTGCTTCTTTTATTGATCTACAGGAGTTGAAGTCAGCAAACCTTCAAGGTCCATCTGCTCATTAAGTCTGAAGAGACTGGAGGGCAGTTGAGAGCGGGATTTCTTAGTTAACATTTTTTTTTCAATTTCATTTACTGTAACGTATTTATCAATTTTGATTTCAAAGAGGCCTCTCACAGGCTCTAGGCTCCCTGGCCAAATAATAAAATACCATATATAATAATCACATCCAATTAAGAAAGACAGAAAAAAACCATATCGGGTCCTTCAAAATCCCAGACGTTCTGCTCAGAACATAAACATCCCCTATCTATGAGTCCCCAGTCACACCTTCACCCACACACCTCTCAGCCCATGCTCCCGGCCCTGAACACCCCTAACAAATATGTGGTTTTATTAACTAATGAGTACAAGCCTAAAGGGTGCAATCAGAACATCTCACTAATTGAACCATCAATAAATTACTGCTAGATAGTGGCAGAAATAAAAGCAGCCAGAAAATAGGAAGACGGGGCTTAAATTTTGGCTTTGGGTAGTAAACAGGAATTACCACACCACCAGGAATTGGAGGGAGAAAAACTAGAGATTAAATCAGATTAAAAGTAAATAAGAACTGATCTGAACCCCAAACTTGGATTTTCTTATTCTTATTTTTACAATTACTTCCAGTTTAAATAGTTTTGCACCTGAAAAGGAAGGAGAACAACCACAAAGCAAATCATTCTCTCTGGTTTCAGCATCTGCTCTTGAATATGATTAAACACCCAAACCTTGAAGGTGTTCCCTTGAGACCAAACCTTTGGATTCACCTGAAATTCATAGACACATAAGACAAGTACAACCTTTGGGAGACAAAACCAGGCCGTGATCAGAACTGGGGTAATCAAAGACAGAGCTATGAGGATACTGCCACCATTTTCTACATATGCACGCCTGCAATTCTATTAGTGAGCCTGGGCCTATTATTTTTATACCCATATGGAGGCCCAAATCTGGGGATATTGAGTAAAAACTTTTAGTGACGAGGACATTGTTGAAACATTGTTTTTTTTGCCTCAGGTATTGGCAAAAAGTGAATTGGCAAGTTCCTGCACCTGAAGTGTGATTACAAGGAAGATGGCCATCCTTTTGGGAAACAGAAACAATACCAGGTGACCTATGTGCCAGACCAAAACCGCTCAAACATTAAATCTCACACACAACTGCAGCAAGCTGCTTTGGAATAAATTACAGACCAAAAACTTCTCAGAGAAATTGACAGGTAAACTAGAGAAAATTACAAGATGCCCAAGGATAACCAATGAAGATATGAAATGGAAAAAATTCATTAAAGAAATCATTCATGACGAATTACTGGCCAATTTAGGATGTAAAGCAGAAACCGATAAAATCATGAGAAAAGGTCAAGGTTTCAGCAGATCAGCGGTGGCAGCTATCCCTCATGGTTGATCACCCTTGACCGTGATACTAGTAGCATTAAAGGAATTAGGCACTTTCCAGTTCTTCTATTTCTGTTTCTTCTACTTCTGCAGGTAATGACCGTCATCTCTCTTGTAAACGTGCACAGATTATTTCTGGCTTAGGCTCTGGCCCAGGAAAAAGCCAACTTATTAAATAGGTACTTTGTGTCAGTCTTTCATCAGTCCCATGAGATGCCCATGCCCGCTAAGGGACATGGAGGTCCAGGTGAGGGAGATCCCCCACCCTCCATCAATGCTGACCTCATGAAGGAGCACCTTGAGAGACTGGATACCTTCAAGTCAGCCGGCCCTGACAATCTGCACCCCAGGGTACTCAAGGAGCTGGCGAGCATCATAGCCCAACCCTAGGCACAGATCTTTGAGAGCTCCTGGCGCTCTGGTGTAGTGCCCCAAAACTGGAAGGCCAACGTAGTGCTGATCTTCAAGGGAGGAAAGGGAGGAAAGTGGATCCAGCCAACTATAGGCCCATCAGCCTGACTTCTATCCCGGGAAGATCTTAGAAAAGTTTATTAAAGAGGCCATCCTTAATGGACTGGCAGATACCAACACCCTGAGGGATAGCCAGCACGGATTTGTTGTGGGTAGGTCTTGCTTGACCAATTTAATTTCCTTCTATGACCAGGTGACCTACCACCTGGACAAGGGAGAAGAGATTGATGTCATATATCTTGACTTCAAAAAAGCCTTCGATCTGGTATCCCATGATCACCTCTTGGTGAAACTGGCCAGTTGTGGCCTTGGGTCCACCACGATCCACTGGCCGGAGAACTGGCTTCGTGGTCAGACCCAGAGGGTGGTAATTGACAGAAGTCAATTGTCATGGTGCCCTGTGACCAACGCTCTGTCCTTGAACTCATATTGTTCAACATCTTCATTAATGATGTGGACATTGGAGTCAGAAGCAGACTTGCCAAGTTTGCTGATGGCATCAAACTTTGGGGCAAAGCATCCACGCCAGAAGACAGGCGGGTGATCCAGGCTGACCTGGACAGGCTCAGCAAATGGACAGATGAGAATCTGATGGTGTTTAACACTGAAAAATGCAAGGTTCTCCACCTTGGGAGGAAAAACCTGCAGCATCCTTATAGGCTGGGCAGTGCTATGCTGGCTAGCACTATGGAATAAAGAGACTTGGGGGTCATCATTAATCACAAAATGAACATGAGCCTGCAATGTGATGCTGCAGCTAGCAAAACGACCAAAACACTGTCTTGCATCCATTGATGCTTCTCAAGCAAATCCCGGGACGTCATTCTCCCCTAGTACTTGGCCTTGGTGAGGTTGCAGCTGGAGTACTGCATCCAGTTTTGGGCTTCACAATTCAAAAAGGATGTGGAGAAACTTGAGAGAGTCCAGAGGAGAGCCACATGCATGATTAGAGGTCAGGAAAACCGACCTTATGATGACAGGCTGGGAACCATGGGGCTCTTTAGCCTGGAAAAGCGCAGGCTCAGGGGTGATCTGATGGCCACCTATAAGTTTATCAGGGGTGACCACCAGGATCTGGGGGAACATTTGTTCACCAGAGCGCTCCAAGGGATGATAAGGCTGAATGGTCATAAAGTACTACAAGACCGTTTCAGGCTGGACATAAGGAAGAATTTCTTTACAGTCTGAGCCTTCAAGGTCTGGAACAGTCTGCCATCAGACATGGTTCAAGCACCTACATTGAACACCTTCAAAGATAAATTGGATGCTTATCTTGCTGGGATCCTATGACCCCAGCTGAATTCCTGCCCTTTGGGCGGAGGGGCTGGACTCGATGATCTTACAAGGTCCCTTCCAGCCCTAATGTCTATGAAATCTATGAAAAAATTATGGGATGCTGACCTAGTGACTTCATTCCTCTGTCCCTCAATGCACCCATCTATAAACTATAAAATACTGGGCCTGATTGATTATGTCATTGCTCCAAGTATAGGCAGGCACAATGTCATAGTGATTCCCTTGGTGGTGCTCTCCTGTGCCCAACTACTTGAAAGAAGACCCAATCAGGCAGATACCCTCTCTTCTGTTGCTTACAGTGCTCCAGCTTGCATTTTGGAGATGAAGGAAGCAAACTCTATTCCTTGCTTTACATGAACACAGGCGGTTGATGCCCAAAAATTTGAGCGTTCATGTGATACTTGGACTCAATGTTCTTTTTTAATCCAGTCATAAGCACTTGAATGATCAGTAAAGGATATGACGTCTCTCTCAGAAAGGTAACCGAGCCATAGTGAGCTTCCCAGCTATTTCTAAATTTTGCAAATTATTCTGAACTCATTCTACACTAGCCAACAAATCAAGTGTCAAGCACTGATATTCTGCCTGGGTAGCATCTTATACCCACTTCTTATTGATGGACTTGACTGTGCAAAGTGCAGAGCAGTGGAGAATTGTGACAAGAGTCCTTTAAATCTATTTACCCTCTTGAAGTTCTCTGGGAGTGCTTCTATCGTTTGCAGCTTTTATCACATCACCCAAAGCCTGGAGTGGCTAAAGATATGACAGGGGAAGCCTTTGTGATGGAAATGTCACCTCTTAGGAGGAATGTTCCCCAGGCTCCTTCCATCTTCTTTTGACAGAGATGTTTTATAGGATAACTTTGCTATGCTCCATCTGTCTGATGCTCCCATCATCTGCACCCTATTGCAAAATGGTGGATCTTTCCTCTTCTACTCAAAACCGATGAGAAAATTGAAGCTGTTCAATTTCTACGAGTCGAAAGCAGTAGGCTGAGCAGCATACCCCCTCTTCCTCAGCTCTCCCAAAGGCTCTCTTCAAAGGGGGATCCATATCATGAGTAAAATCTACTTCAAAGGGCGCTGTCAAGATATCTGTAATCATTTTAAAACTCATTTGTGTTACTCCCTGTTGTTTATAATAATCCCTTCAAAGCATGAGGCTGAAATCATTTCCTTACTGATTTATATCCTTCATCAGGCACATGTGCTGGGCAATATTCTGTTTCAACATGGTATGGCACTGCATGGTATAGCATGCTGCAGCGTATCATGGACTTGAAATATATGGGGCTATGATAGCATTGCATAGAATCAGAGTACGGCATGCGACTGAACAGTGCGGTATGGTCCAGTGCAAGAGGGTACAGTGGCATAGAAAAATGGTGGCAAGCACAGTATGACATAGTATGGCATGATATTAAATAATCTTCTGCAATATGATAGAGCATGAAACCAAATAGCACGTTATAGCAGCGAGGCATAATGCCAGGTGACATGATATTGAATAACCTTGTGCTATATGGAAATGGCAGAGATGTATTAATATGCAAGGGTGTGAAATAAAAGCCATGAGAAATTCATGAAAACTATAAAATACTCCACTGGAGACTCAATTTCTTGATTCCACTGAGACAGTGACTCAGCGATCCCTGTCAGGATGGGTAAAAGTTTTTCAGAAGGCCTCTTCTGAATCCCTTGTCACATAAACATAGATGAAAAGGGGCGTCTATATATTAGAAAATAGGAGGTTGCAATACAAAGTCTTGAGCTAAGCTCCAGAAAGGATTCCTGGGTTGGGGGACCAGGCTGAGCGCTCAGTAGTCATGCAGGCGATGGAATGGTGAGAGGCTTTTTTCTGATTGTTTTTGTGTTTCAACCAGAGGGTTTTAAGCAGGGAAGAGTGGGAAGGAGAATCCCCATGGAAATCCATTACTTTTGTTTTTAGCATCTTTTGAATGGAGACATTGCTTTTATAAAACTCAATCTGGCAATCTAGACAAAATGAAAAAGGGTTGAGGTGGGTTTTTCCCCTTCTTTTTAGGTTGAATAAAATCTCAGTGAAGATCAATAGTTTCTTTGTTTTTATGCTTCTCTTCCTTAAGGGCAGCTGGCTTATTGCATTTCCATTGATCACAGAGACAGGGCGATTCGACAGAGATAAACCATCTTTTTTTATTCTGAGCCATTTGAAGTCAAGTGACTTTTAAATGAGGTCGGGGTCACTCTTGATTCTCATTAGAATATCATAAGTGCAAACTCCTTCCTTATCTTTGACACAACAAACCATTTTATGAGGGTTTCAGAATATCAGTTCAAGACAGGAAACCTATCCTGGAACCTCTTTCACAATGTCTTCCCTGGACCCCCACACCACACCACAAATATTAGATTTTCTTTTAACGTATTCATTTTGCTACTCTGCTCCAGGGTATAGGTGGCTTCACTTGCCATCCACATGCAACAAACAACTTCTTATTTTCCATCAGGTAGATTGTCTTATAATATCTAGAGGAGCTTTTTAGGTCTCCCTCTACCCTTTATTAAATGTCTACTAGAGCTTTCTGAGTAAGTACACGTAAGGTGTCAGTGATAATAAGAGTAATATTAAATGGCATGGACTACCTGGATCATATTCAAAGGGGAAGGGATTTTAGGGTTAATGCTTACAGGGAGGGACCTGGGATTCAAGGCACATGGTGTCCTACTCATAACTATGCCACTGACTCTCTGCATGGCCCTTGATAAGTGACTTCAATCCTCCAAGCCTCTGTTTCTCCTCTCTTTAAACTGAGGTGTGTAAGGTTTAGTTGGTGTTTATCAAGTGCGTCAAGAGTAAAACCTTCAAAACCCAAAGGACTTGCTAGCCCAGGAGAGAGAGCTGTTGGAGGGGTCACTATTAGAATCTGTTTTTTTAAACCGTCCATTATAAAATGGGGATGCAAAACTACAGGTGCAATTCATGGAGAACTCAAGTCCTAGGATATCGATGTTTTACTGCCTAAATACCTCTCTAAATCCAATAATATCCACACATTGTGGGCCCAAAGTTGCAGCCACATAACCAGTGTCCAGCTTGAGACCTCTGGAAAAAAATATAGCCCACTGGGTGATTTATTTACAGTGTATAGCTCAATAGCCTCAGCACTGACAGACTCTAATGGGCGAGTCTCAGCTCGGTGGGTGGGACTGGAGCATTACGTGGAACTAAGACACTAAATCTCTGTTCCCCCCATTAAGAAATAGCACTAGGAGCCTAAATCAAAAAACAAACAAACAAACAAGACCCTACTAAAGACTGCAAAATAGAAGGGGGAATAAGCTATTAATATCAATTATTTGAAGGAAATAGCTTATTCTCCTTTATGTAGCTCCAACATCAATGTCAGTGTAAGAAATAATATTTCATTTCAATACTAACAAATCAGGTGCTTAGTGTACTGGGGGAGAAATGATTGGAACTACTTTAAAGCTGCCTTAACCAGAGAAACTGCAAAAATATTTATATTCTTACGATGGAAGGAAGAAATCCCCCTCCTGGGCATATTTAATAGTCCTCCATCTTTGGGATAAATGGTAATGCTAAACAAAAAAATGGAAAGATGACCTTAGAATAATAACCTCATGATCCAACTGGGACTCTGCTTTCCAACATACAGAAATCATTTGCAATACGTTCAGAACGGAAATTTCTATACTGCTTTTATAGCTCATAGAGCTCCTTATGGGCTACAAAAAACTGGATTCAATTCCTTCTTGTGTGACAGGCCCTCACATGTAAAATTACTCTGATCCCTATGCTTGCTGCCAGTGGTTCTGCTCAGTTATTCAGTGGTGATGGGGAAAACAAAACAAAACAAAACAAAACGAGGTGTTTCATATATTTCAAAGTATTGTTAAAGGAGAGCCAGGTGTGGCATTGCTGGGTACTTCTGCTTGCCCCGAAGTGCCTCTAGAATATACAAAGGACACTCAGATGGCACAGTGAAACAACACAGAATTAGATGCCAAAATGCAGCATTTATTTAGTGGTTTCACTCAATTGTCCTGCTCCCCTTGTGCCAGGATGGGTCTGACTTCACAAACCAAGCAAGGGTGGGTCAAGGACCACAGGAGCTATGAGATCAGGATAATGACCTACTGGATGATGGTGGTCCACCATGCTTTATATCATGTTCTGGTCACTCAGGTATCGGATGAAATCCTAGGGTGAAATCAAAAGGAGTTTACCACTGACTTCAGTGGAGTCAGGATTCTGCCCACTGTCATTTAGGCAAGATTTAAAAGTGAAGTCCCAATCTCAGCTAGCACTTTTTAGAAGAATAGAGGGTGTTGCTCCAGCCAAACTGGGTAATTATACTCTCCAAACTTACAAGCTCTCCAGGGTTCGGACTAGCCACCTCAGGCACCAATAAAATGTAGCTGCAGCAATGCCAAGCTCAGAACAGATAGCAAAACACATCCAGTAACCATATTCTGAACACTGCTATATGTATCCTGAACTCCATAATGCTGCTCTTACAATATTTTCACACTGTTACTGGTACCCGTGCTGCACACTCTATGTTATCATGGCTATGTCTACAGCAGCTGCAATCATTCATTTGACTGCAATGTAGATGCACTCTGAGAAGGAGAAACTCCCCCACTCCTACAGAAATGATAATACTACCTGCCAGGGCACAATAGTCCTTTTAGC
The DNA here is from genome assembly GCF_052110815.1 of Crocodylus siamensis. NCBI lineage: Eukaryota > Metazoa > Chordata > Crocodylia > Crocodylidae > Crocodylus > Crocodylus siamensis. The sequence continues at coordinate 13,148,745 of NC_143409.1, read as the reverse complement.
CCCAACCCAGGATATTAGACCAATACTGATTCAGAAAGAAGAGTGCTCTTGCCACATCTGTAGCACCCTATAATTATTTAAGACCATGAACAAGAAAGCAAATTAAAGACATTTAACGAGAGACAGAGACTCTCTGTGGATGTGCTGACTCCTGGTAACTGCTTGTGTGTCTGCAATTATCCTGCAATATATGAAAGCTAAACCAGGCAGTTTATCCCAGAATGAAGCACAGCTAAGCTTTCACTTACCACAAAGTAATTGCAGGCACATGAACAATTACAAGGAGGCAGCTCTTCCACACACAGTCTCCACACTCAATGCCCAAATGCTTGTCTCACATACTGCTTGGTGGGAAAAAAGGTATTAGCTCAACTCACAAGTATTAAGAACATAAGAACTGCCATTTAATGGGTCTGACCATAGGTCCATCTTGTCCTGTATCCTGTGTCACACAATGGCAGGGAGTGGATGCTGGAAGGGGGGTTGAACTTGGTATGACCATGGTTTTTTCTGGGTTTTTTCCCTACTGTTCAGCCCTTACTTGCAGCCTCCAGCACTTAAGGTCTAGGAAGATTTATTTCAGAGGCTGTATCCCTAATTCCTGCACTTAATAGCTACTTATGCCCCTTTCCTCCAAGAATTTATCCAATTCCTTTTTGGTTTTTTTTGTTATCCTCAGACCCTTAGGGATGGACCAAAGGAAATATCTTCTAAAAACCAAGCCTTATGTGTTCACATGGGGCTGAGCTGATGAAGCCAGCTTCATTACAGTACATTTAGTATCAAACAAGAACAACTGCATGTGTAAAGTATAGCACAGGTGTTCTCATTTGCATACCGTTACCCAGAATGCTCTTTCATCTCACTGTTATTTGATAGCAGATGCTGCTGTCTGAATTCAAACGATTCCTTAGAAGCAGAGAGTTACCGATGAGTAAAAAGACGGCCCATGTAGCCACAAGAGGGGAAACAGAGTTTTTGTTTCTTGAGTTAGGAAGTCTGAGAGTGAGCTGAAACAATCAGGCCATCATCTTCCCTTTAAAAAATAAGATGGGACTTTACAAAGCCCACTATCACAGAGACTTTTATTTACACTATACCTGCAGGGCGTAGGGGCAGAGCAAGCCAAGGAATTCAAATTCTGTTATACTCTCCTGTAGCTGCCAGTGTTGTTAGTAATATAGTTGAGAAAGCTGTCTGATTTATGTGATGGCTTTACTTCCCACTGGTTAGCTGTAAAATCCCTTGCCAGCAATACAATTATAATATATACCACAGAGATGTCAAATAATTCTAATCAGATCATGGTAATCATAGGAGCTACAAGGGCCACTGTAGCATTCCAGCATCATGGTCTTATGGTCACTTTAGGAATAATGCAGAAATTTAACTGGGCAAGTAGAGCTGATTACGAAGTTTAACAAGAACTATATGGAAAACCAGGAAGGCCTTTGTGGTGGGCCAGCAGGGGGTACTACTGTGCTGAACCACCCACCTCACTGCCCGTGACCACCTACCAGGCTCCGAGTGCCTCCGTAGAGCGCCTCACACCCAGCTGACCCCCTTCCCAGAGCACATCCATGAGCCTGGGATCACTGCTGCCACCACCCAGGAGTCTCGGTCTGTGCATGGCCCTGTGCCCCCTGGGATATACAGGCCTTGTAGACCGTAAGGGTGATCGACCCACTGCAAGAACTTGGGGTGCTTCTCTTGGCCTGGAGCACAAATACTGGTCTCTCTTAGTCAGCCGAACCAAGGGGACACACAGGCATGCCCCTCTCCCTCTCCTAGCCAGTTCACCATGCTTAGAACAATGGAGAAATTTGTTGGTTACAGGGAGTAGGTTTGGGGTAGGGTACAGGATAGAGCAATATCAAAGAATAACCTTAGAGCAAACAGTGTGGCTAGGTACCTGTTGATTATGCATCTGCTGTACTGCAAGCTATATATCTAGATAGGTTTCAAGTAGTTTACTCATAAATATCATCCAGATGTAGATTGAGCTTTCCTCAGGAGGCAGGTAGTTTGTAGTATGACCAGTTAAAAGAGAGGAAGGGAGACAGCGACAGTAGTTCAGCTGTTGTCCCCATCCCGCCCCCAGAGCCTAGGGCTCCAGCCCGTGAGCTCTCTCCCTGCTTTCCATCAGGGGTCTCTCCAGCATGGCTCTGCCAGAAATGTCTCTTCAAGATGCCTCTTCCCCTTCCAGGAAGAAGGGATCCTATATATCCCTGTTGTGACCTCATCACTAAGTCCCCACCAGAAGCAGCCCCGTTGGCTGATGCCTGGTGCTTTCAAGTGACCTCTCCTTCCAGGTTCAATCAGGCAGGCGTTTCTTATGCCAACCAATTAGTTTTAAAAGCAATACTGGTCACCTGGTGGTGTGGGCCCCTGCCCCCTTGCCATGAGGTAGGTGCCCAAACAATAGGGGCTAGGGTGACCCAGACAACCAGGTTGACAGACAGGTGAGATAACTACTCACATGACCTGCAGGTAGGCAGGGAACCTGACAGGAGGAGGAGCAGGCTCCCCTTCCCTCAGCAATGCCTCCAGCTCGGGTTACAACTCAGGGTTACCCGAAACAGATGGAGGGGGGAGGACGGCTCCTGCCCACCACAGTGAATGTGGTAAGCAAATTGACAGACAGGTGATGAGACAATTCTTCCGCACTTCAAGCTGGGGCCTGTCATGCAGGCTGAGTGGGTTGCTCAACAACCAGAGACATAGACATATGAGATAGAGAGGAGGAACAGACTACCCCCAGGGCAAGGGGAAGGCTGTAACAGGAGGAGGCTGTGACAGCATTTTGCCACAACCTTAACACTTCTTCTCTACAATGAAGCAGATGTGAGATTGTTTCATTTCAAAAAGACTCCTCCTGAGTCATGAAACCCAAAAAGCATCTGATCTGGGGTTGGATTCCCAAAGATGTACACTCTTTTTACCCCCCTGTAATCTAAGGATTTGGTCCTGATTTACACTACAGCATGAGAGACAAGAACCAGGCTTTGTTTCTTTTTCTGTGAAGTGGGGCTGGAGAGTGGATGGTGTACCATGTCACTGAAGAGAACAAGTCAAGGGGTGACTGGCACACAGCTGCAGAGGCAAATTTGGAAACTTCTGTGCACTCTCAAGCAATGGCAAGGAATTCCAGCAAATATTCAGGAACTCACTCCACTAAAGGGCTCAGGGAATCACGAAACTGTGACCCAAGCTCGAAGAAGCAAATTAAAATGGGCACCACAAAAGAAAGGAGGAAAGGGACGGTCTTCTCAACAGAGGTACTCACTTTGTAGAGCCCATGACTACAGCCACAGTATGTGCTTTCCATTGTGTAGCTCCTCAGCACACCAATCTCCTGCCACACAACCACTCGGGCTGTCGATGCACGGGACTTCTCCACAAGGAAACTGCAGCTGCTCATGATGAATGGAGCGGCCACTTTATCCAGGATTTTGGGGAGGGTCTACAACAAAGTAATAACAGAAATGTGAATACAAATTTGACAGCTAAATAGACAGGCAGCTGTGTATGTGTATGTATACACTCATGTATACATACATATTTATTTGTCTATTGATAATTAACAAATTTACATAATTATTCTTGCTCTAACACCAAAGAGAGCTGTGTGAAAATTCTAATATCCATTTCCTGGTGATTCCTGATAATCAACACTTGTTTTCCTCTCAACTGAGGCCTAAAATCTGATTGTTTTTACTTGATTTTCAAATCAGAATGAGACATTTTTGACATTCTTGAATCAATATGTTTTGTTTTGATTTAAATTACTCAAAAATCTGAATTTTGAGTCAATTCACCAGTACCCTGCACTGTGGTATAAGCCTGTTTGTGGTATAAGCCTCCTGGGACTCATTTTTAAGCAACCTGATACTAGGGCTGTGCAAAACGTCCGTCCCTGATTCAGTTCAGCAGAGATTCAGTCCAATACGGTGGCCAAGTCTCCAAATCCTAA